>NC_134452.1:756611-939111 GCF_030867145.1 Opisthocomus hoazin | reverse complement strand
CTGGCCTTAAACCTTACCTTAACCCTAACCCTAATCCTAACCCTAAACCTAACCCTAACCCTAACCCAAACCCTAGCCCTAACAACCCTAACCGTATCTCTAACCCTAACCCCTAACTCTAACCCTAACCCTAAAGCGAACAATAAACCTTACCTTTAACCTAACCCTAACCCTAACCCTAACCTCTAAACTTGACCCTAACCCTAATCACTAATCCCAAACTTAACACTAAACCTAAGCTTAAACATAACCCCTAACCTTAAACCTACCCCTAAACCTAACCCTGACCCTAACCCTAATCCTAACCCTAAACCTAACCCTGACACTAACCGTGACCCTAACCCTAACCCGAACCCTAACACTAACCCTAACCCTTACAACGCTATCCCTAACCCTAACCCTAACACTAACCCTAAGACTAACCCTAACCCTAAACCCTAACCCTAACCTTATCCCTAACCCTAACCCTAACCCCAAACCTCACCCTAACCGTAACCCTAAACCTAACCCTCACACTAGCCCTCACCCTAACCTAACCCTAAACCTAACCCTAACGCTAATCCTAACCCTCACCCTAACCCTAAACCTAACCCTAATCCTAACCTTCACCTTAATCCTAACCCTAAACGTAACCCTCACCCTAGCCTAACCCTAACCCGCACCCTGACCCTAACCCTAAACCTCACCCTAACCCTAACCCTAACCCTAACCCTAACCATAACCCTAACCCTAACCCTCACCCTAACCCTAACTCTAAACCCTACCCGTAACCATAACCGTAACCCTAACCCTAAACCCAAAGGCCTCCTTTAACAGTCGTTTCAAGTCATCACGTTGTAGCAGTTTTTTCCCCAAAGTGATGTTCGTTCCATGGGGACAGGCAGTAAATCGTGAATCAGTGTATAGTTGGTCTGTAACAGCTGGGGAGACGTAACAGGAGTCGAATAACTGAAATGGCATCCAACAATGTTAGTGAAATTACAAACACAAAATTTCAAATGATTATCGATATCTGTGACCTTGTTATCTATCAATATAAAATTACAAGGAGATCTCACGCAAACACATCCCTTCCCAATAGGTACAAGCACAGTGTTGGGGCCTCATTGGGATGTATCTCAAAATGACAAACGTTTTGTTTGGTGTCGAGACAAATGTCTTGCGCTTTAAGGGTGTCACTCTCACAAACAAAGCCTTGTTGTTCCCGTGTGATACACGCATCGACGGCAACAGTTTGCCATTTGTCACCATCTTTTGTGGCCCACACTCTGTGCTCAATAGGATGGAACACCGTTCCATTGTGATTTAATCCTAACGCAATGGTCGGGTGTATCGTGTATACCGAGGCATTTCGCAGTGTTAAGAGAAAAGCAGTGGCCTTACTCTCAATGGGATCACACGTGAAATTAACTCGGTACCACCAGGACTGAAATTTTTTCTCAAAGTCAATTGCATTATCCCATATCACTTTTCGAATTTCGATAGGTAAGGTGGCTTCTTCACCTTCCCTTATAATTGCAGCAGTTATTGATTGCATCCAAAGCTGGGCCTGGATACAACTGAGTGCTAAAGAAATCTTGTTTTGGGCTGCCCCAAGTGCATTTGCAATCAGCTGATGGTCCTTTTCACTTGTTTCTTCCCACTGAGGTAATATATTAGAAAAAAGCTATTGGTGATTTCCCAGAGTTAAAAGGGAAGACCGTAGCGGGTGTTCTAACCTATTGAAGTCACCAGCAGTTGTGACTAGTTTGTTAGTAAGTACTTCAGCATCTGGACTGTTTAAGACTCCCAAACTTGTTCCTAAGATACCAGTTACATCTCTCTTCAATCGCTGTGAGGAGGTAAGGGTTCGTTCATGTAACCACGCACACCATCCCGCACAGGATGTACCTAGGAAAGGTGAGCAAATAGGTTTGATGGCAGAGACATGAATCTGCATTGAGAGTTGCACTCGCTTGAGAGAGTAGGTCGCGTTAAACAATATTTGTTGTTGACCAGTATTTTTGATAACGTAAGGATGTCAAAAATGTAAGGATTTGGACTTGTGGGTGTCTGAATGGATTCATTCTCAAAATTTTGTTGGGCTGACATCGTTGTTGATACAGGCATAGCCGTCGTTGAAGTCTTTTCCTGCGATATGTCTAATCCAAATTCAAATGATAGTGCTTCGTTTCCTCTGTCAGTGCTTCCTAAACAGCCTGTCTATTGTGGGTTCTGGTTTTTGTTCAGGAAATTTCCTGATAGCGACTTGGGTTGAAGGAGAGAAATCTTTTCTACTACTAGCATTAAAGGTTCGACAACCGATGTGCATGGTTTTCTGTTTATTGACCTTCCATCTATGCATCGAATGCTTCCATTCCGATTCATGTATTTGCAATTCCCTGTTGTCACATATGATGACAGTTGTTCAACCCATTCATTCTACGTAGAAATAGTATTACAGCTAGAATGAGGGACAAAATTCCTTGGATGCACTCGAGGTTAGCATAAGCCAAGGCGTCCGTCCACGTGCAGTTCATCCAGGATTCCTGTGAACACAAAAGGGAAGAAAAAACACGCTCGGTCGACAAGACCGACGGGGTTAAAAGGAAAGTGAAATCCAGCGGGTGCTGATTAAGTGTATTTCTCTTGAGCAATCTTTGGCTTCCCATGCATAGGGATTTTTAGGAGTGACTAGTACCACTGGCACTGCTCCAATTTGAGGCATTTTTATCAGCACAGGTTGTCTTGCATAGAAACTTGCAGGATATTTCACCACTTCAGCAATATTTGGAACTGCGGCAGTTAGGGGTGCAGTATTGGCATTTACTTCTTTTTTCCAATTCTACTACCACCCCGTCAATACCGGCAAGTGCTGCTGCTGGCAATGGGTATTGCCGAGCACTAGTGATTTTAGAGGGGGGTAATGGTATGGAGGTTTCTAGCAGTGCCACTGTGTTTAATCCCTTTTCACGTCCTGCAAAGCTCCACACAGTTCCATCGGGGAGTTTCCACACTCAGCCGTGCAGCAAATCAAATCCTAAAAGATTAGTGTGTGCAGCACCCACTGACACTTCTTTCCTGGTTCTTCTCTGTTCTCCTGGTAACCAGAGGGTAATTTTTGCAGTGGGGCATGTTTTTATCACACCATCAATCCCCTTAAATTTGACTTTGCGTCGGGTGGGTTTTATGCCTAACAGTTGTGCTGTTTTATTAGTGATTACCGACATTTGGTAACATCTAACATCGGGGATTTTCGAAACTCCTCCCGGTCATACATAGCTTGCAGACAAGCTGCTTCTCGTACTGCTGCAGACAGGTCAGAGTAACCCTTAGCTCTGATCTCTAGCGGCTCTCCCCTTTCCCGCGGATCCATACCGCCTGCCCAGTAGGCTGCTCGAGCGGTTAGGGAATAACAAGGATCTCCTGGCATAGTGGTTAAAAACACTCCAGGTCCCCAGGTGTCTCCCGCTTCATCCTCACTTAACATAATTCTATCTCCGCCTTCAGCAGAAACTCGCCACACATATTCAACAGCTGACTTGCTTGGCAGCCTGGAGTATTTCTCTTTTATTCTTTCAACTTCTGTCGGTGTCCACGGCACGGTACGTATAGTGGTATGGATTTCGTCATCATCATCAACAGCTGATTTTAAAGCTACATGTTCAAGGGCAGAGACCAGAGTAGGAGCAGGGGCTTCCTTAGCTTCTTTTTGTGCACAAGATAAACAGGTGCCTAACACCGCACAAATCACTCCATTACCTTCACCTGTTTGGAGCTTTTGTGAAACCTGACACTGTTTAACACATTCAACTACTTTCTTTTCACCCTTCCAAAACTTCTGAGCCCACTCCTTCCCGGCCTGGGAAAGGGCACAACACGCAGGTGAAAAAACATAGCATAGAACAGAATCATTTAATTTGGAAGGGACCTACAATGACCATCTAGTCCAACTGCCCGACACCTTCAGGGCTGAGCAAAGGCCAAAGCGAGTCATTGAGGGCATTGGCCAAAGGCCCCTTGGGCATGGACAGGCCCGGGGCACCGACCGCCTCTCGGGCAGCCTGTTCCAGTGCCCGGCTGTCCTCTCGGTAGAGAAAGGGATCCTCGTGCCCAGCTGAACCCGCCTTGGTTCAGCTCTGAGCACGGCAGGTGTGGACCCGTCTCAGCAGAGCGGGCAGCATCAGGAAGGAGATGATGTGCAGGAGCTGTGGGGATGGAGGAGGGGGAGACCCCAGCCCCACATCCTCCTGTCCTCACCACCTCAGGTCAGACGCTGGATGGCAGCCACGTCCTGCCCCTCCTCACCACCCTGCAGGCTGCTGTGGGGTGGCTGGGGCTGCGCGGAGGGGATGTGGGGGAGGCGATGGCCCCAGGGGAAGCATCACCCCCACCCACCCTTGTCCACCTCACCGCCACTCCGGCGGCCTCAGCATCATGGAGACGTCGGGTTCCAGAACACGGGGACAGCTGGGGGGTGCAGAGGAGACAGAGAGGAGCGCTGGAAGAGGGGAGGAGGGGCCCCGGGCCTGGTGCAGGAGCTGCTGGGTCTCGGGGCAGGCCCCACGGGAGCCATGGTGAAGCTGGGCCTGGCTGCAAACCGGGCCCGCCTCCTTGCCATGTAGTCTTGGCTGGCACAGGTCGGGAGGGCTGTCAGTCTCCTGCCCTGAGGTGCTGCTGTCTTTGATTGGCCCCCTGGTGCTCAGGCTGCTGGGCTGCAATGCCCACCCTTCACCTGAGGTGATGCACTGCCATTGGCTGCGTGGGCTGTCACTCTGCCCCGATGCAGCGCTCACCTTCCCCTGAGGTGATGCTGCCTCTGATTGGCCCCCTGGTGGTCAGGTTGCCCTGCTGGGTGTCTCCCCTTCACCTGAGCTGATGACCTCTGATTGGCTACCTGGGCTGTCACTCTGCCCGCATGCAGTGCCCACTCTCCTCTGAGGTGATGCTGCCTCTGATTGGCTCCCTGGGCTGTCACTGCCGTGCTGTGGGGACCACCCTCCCCTGAGGTGATGCTCTCCCCTATTGGCTGCCTGAGGGGCCGCTCTCTCCTCCGCCGGTCCCTGCCCTGCTCTGAGGCGATGTGGTGATGAACTCCAAAGGTGGCCGGGTGCTCCAGGTGACCCTGTGGGCATGGCAGAGCAGGGGACCTTGTGCTGGGGAGGGAGCGGCAGCCATCGCCCCGTCCAACCGCCCGGCTCTGCTCTGCAGGGCTGGCCCGGCGTGAGAGCAGAGCATGGACGGCATTGCCCAAAGGGCTCCTGGGCACGGACAGGCCGGGGGCACCGACCGCCTCTCAGGCAGCCTGTTCTAGCACACGGCCACCCTCTCGGTGCACAAACGGATCCTCGTGCCCAGCTGAACCTGCCCTGGTGCAGCTCTGAGCCGTTCCCACGCGCCCTGTCCCTGGATCCCAGGAGCAGAGCTCAGCACCTCCCCCTCACATCCCCTCCTCGGGAAGCTGTGGAGAGCGGTGAAGTGGGACAGGGAAACACACGGCTGTGGGCAAGAACAGTCAGGTTGGGGCCTGAGAATGAGGATTTTGGCCCTGAAAATGAGGCTTTGCAGGTGAGGACTCTGGACTGAGGCACAGGGAACCTTCCCCCGGCTCAGGGCAAGGCTGTGCCAGCCCAGAGCACGCAGGAGGTGGCCACCTCTGCACCACGGCACGAGTGGCGACTCGCCGGCTTGGCAGGGCGCGGGGGCCTTTCTGTGCCCGGGGGTGCCTGGGGAGGGGGCAGGCTGCCTAAAGCCCCTCCCCTCCTCCTGCCCTCCAGGCCTCTGTGCTCCAGCGGTGGGCTGCTGGGAAAGGATGGCATTGAGATGCTCCCCGGGCAACCCTGCTTCCCCGGGGGCAGATGAGGGTGGTGAAGCACTGGAACAGATTGCCCAGAGAGGTGGTGGAGGCCCCATCCCTGGAAACATTCAAGGCCAGGTTGGAAGGGGGCCTGAGCAACCTGCTCTGCTTGGTGATAGCCCTGCCCACTGCAGGGGGGTTGGGATAGAGGACCTCTAAAGGTCCCTTCCAACCCAAAGCATTCTACGGTTCTATGATTCTGTTCATTTACAGCTCCTTAAGCAAGGCTACATTGAATAAAGCTGAATTGACTTTTGAAATACAGGATCTGTTGTTACAGAAGCTTACGACTCTTTGGAGATGCTCTGGCAAATGGAGGTCAGGCTTTTGGTTAACGTGACCTTTTGAAATTGGATATGAACACCGAAGTACTTTGAATACAGATACTCGCAGTTCCCAATGATTAACATCAGCATTTAGTGCGATGTGTTCCTATATCTGTGTGTTGATTTATTTGAGGATTGACAGCATTTACAGGAATAGACAAGTAATTTTGCTCTGTGGAGGCTTTTGCTCATGTGTCTACTGAAGTTTGTTGTTTCTTTGTTGTAAATGTTCTTCTGCCTCTAGGCTGTGAACAACTTCAGAAATGGAACTGGCTACACCAAAAGGCTCCCTAAGGACATTCAGCAGCAACAGCAGCAGCAGCTGCCACCACCACTCACGTGTCTTACACCTGCTGGACCTGTCTGGTAAGTAAATCTGTAGATCAAGCTGAATACAAAAGACCTCAAAATGCTCAAGTTCGATTTTTCTGCTTGAGCTTCCCCGCTAGTAGATTCTCTGTCCTTACTGACAGTTCCAGACAATACTGGAAGTTCTGGCTTTTGTTTCTACTTTGAAGGAGAACACTTTGAGTAGTTGGAAGTGTGCCTCATGCAAGAATTTTCTCAGCGGTATTTCTTGTTTGGTTCCGTTGTCAGTCACGCAGTACAGGTTTACCCTGAAAGAGGAACTTGTTTTCCCCAGGAGCCCTTTGATTTGAAGTTGCCAGCAGTTCCTGAAGTAACCATTTCGCTATGTCAAACCTGGCTGAGGGCATTCATTTGTCTTTAGCACTGAGGAAACAGTATTTGAAGGAGAAGTGTCAAAGCACAATTCTAGGTCAAATTGACTAGGGGTTTTCACATGACTTTTTTCTCCGGTATTTCTATCATCAATATAATGATAAGTCAGAGTCAACCTCAGCAACACACAGGTAGCCACTGCCGCAGCAGGAGAGGAGATCGGGGGTGCCCAGGACGCAGTGGCCCTGGCTGGGGTGCACAGGGCTCGGGGTGCCTGGAGCAGAGGCAGCAACGTCTGAGGCGGCAGAACAGGCGCCTGGTGCGGATCGGTGTCACCCGACACCGATCAGGTGAGAAGAGACAACGTGTCGGGAAGAGAGGTTCAGGCCCCTTGACCTGTCCGTCAGGTAAAGGTCTCGCTTGGCTCCCCCTCCCAAAGAGACTTATCAAGTGCCCATTTTTTTATCTTTGAAAATGTTGTGGCGAGGTAAGACTAAGTCAATTCTTGTGTATGGATTGGCTCTTGGCACGGAATGTCGTGTGGTCAGAAGCGGGACTCAGCAGTGTGACACGCCTTCAGAGCGGGCATCTTGGTGTGCGCATCCGGGGGCCACCTGTTCTTTATCCGAAGCGATCTCTGGCTGTGCGGCCTCCACGGCGCCCCACAGATCACTTGGTTTACAGTGGTGGGCCATCCCCCCTTGCTTCTGTCTGAGAAGATAAGCACCAGTCAGTTGCTCCCTTTGTTAACTCTTCGGCTCTTGGCGCCTCAGTCCCAGCATGTCTTTTGTCTTGTGTTGACAAGTCCAGCAAGGCCATCGCTTCCAGATGCCCTTAGTCCCTGTTTCCCAAGATAATTCAAGAGATTTACTGTTGCTTTCCTTACTTGTGATTGGTCTTCCCCTGCAAACAACAGGTCATCACCACAGTGTAATATCTTCACCTCCGGCTTTGCTTCCTATCCCTTTCCTACTTTTTCCAAGGCCTGTCCACACCATTCAGGAGATCCCTTCTATCCCTGGGCTAAAACTGTCCACTGAAACGGATGTTTCCGTCCTGTGTTGGGATCCTCCCATTCAAAAGCAGAACTTTCCCTGCTTTCCCTCTCTAATGGGCATACCCAAAAAGGCATCCTTTCAATCAATCACTGAGAAGCATTCCAACCCCTACTATTCTGTGATTCTGTGATTCTGTGATTTGCTGTTTTCAGGGATATGACTCATGATGGTGTAGGGATTGGGGACCGCAGGACACCATTCCCAGACTAGTTTGTTCATTTCCCTCAACTCTTGCACTAGTCTGTAAGATCCATCCCCTTTCTTTACTGGCAGTATAAGGGGAGTTGTATGGGGACATGCACTGTTCCAGTAGCCCCTCTTTTAAAGTTTTCAGTTACTGGCTTCAATCCCAGTCTCCCTTCCTGTCAAATGGCCTATTGCCTCATCTTTCTTGGTCTGTTATTGTTTAACAGTCCATTTCTAGGCCTCCTCGATTTCCAGGGCCCACCCACACAGGTTCCTCTATGTCGGTATCTCCTGCATCGTTAAGTGCAGTCGGACTACTACATTGTTTCCCCGTGGAATTAATCCTATCCCTAACTTCCCTATCAAATCTCTTCCCAACAAATGAGATCGTTCCAAAGTATACTTCTTCCTCCTATGAACCTCACCAGGAAACGGGACCTCTGGTCTTTGGAAATGTGTATTTGTCAATGTCCAAGACTCGATCCTCTGCGAAGAGATCTCAGTGGTTCCCACAAGTCTCGCTTTCAGTTTTGTGCCTCAGGGAAAGGGTCAGATTTTAGGGCAAACACCGATAAACCAAACACTCTGTTGGAACACAGCATTTGGAGAAGCATGTGGTGGGAGCTAAAACGACATCTTGACTAAAGTAGCCAGCTATGTCTGGGCTGCTGGAAAGCGTGGGCGTCGGGCAGCTGTGCGGGCAATGCCGCTTCCTTCAGGGGCTGCCATTTCCCCTCTGCCCTCTGCCTCCCTACAGAAAAGACTTGCCCAGGGGACGAAGAAATGCGGCTTCTGCTGGGGAAAGCCTCAGCCAGGGCTCAACTGGTGAAGCAAGCCTGGGGCCAGGGAGAGCCGAGGGGGCAGAGGTCCTGCAGGCAGCGGGACAGGCCAGGAAGGACGCTGCCGGCTCAGCTCGCCGCACATCGGAAGGACCCCACGGGCTTCTTCTTCTGGCTTTTTAATTATTCAAATGGAGTCGTTTTCCTGCCGAAGGCTGCAGCTCCGCCTGCCTTAGCAGCAGCAGCAGCACAGCGCTCGCAGGTTGCGTCCCAGTGTCCGGCACCGCCGCCGCCACGGAGAGCCCAGCCTGTGCATGGTCTGAGCTGCCAGGGAACGGACGGAGGATTCACTGTCTCTCTCCAGGTTCTTGAGGGCTGTGACAGAAAGCAACAGAGCCGAGATGAACCCCCGCTGTGTGCAGAGACCCCCAGGCATCCCCTCCAGCCCATGCTCCCTACTCACCCCTGCAGAGCCGGTAGATCTGCTGCTCGCTCCTCAGGTACCGTTCGGCAAGCCCTAGGCACAGAGCTGGGTCAGAGCCCCTGCTCCCCAGCACGCTGGTGCCAGCGCAGCGGCGGGGGCTGGGGCCAGGCTGCCAAAAGAGGGACCGCGGGGCTGTGGCTCACCGATGAACCTCACGGCCTCCTCTCGCAAGCTGGGCTGAGCATCCTCCAGGTACCGCAGGCTCTGACACAGGTATTTGTCAACCCTCCTTGTGTCCCGCGCCAGCTGGAGAGAGCAGAAGGACATGGGCATGTGGCAGTCCCTCCTCCCAGCGCCTGCCATTCCCTTTCCCACCCAGGCCATTGCCGTCTCCCAGCCAGGAGCCCTGTGGGGGGTCCCGAAAACCCCTCCCTCCCTCTGCAATGCCCAGATGGGCCAGAGTCTCCAGATCCTGGGGCTTGTCCTCACCAAGCACTCTCCAATCCTCCGTGTCTGCCCTCTCTGCACCCGGGCTTTGAGCTTCTTCCAGCCGAGGAGCTCTGCTGCAGCCAGGAGGGCTTCTCTGGAGGCCTGCAGAACAGCAGAAGCTGGGAGATGGCACCACGGCCTGGGGAGGGAGACCTGGCGTCCCCGTCCTCTTGGCTTTGTTGCTGGGCTGATCCCACCCTTAGGAAGCTGGGACGTGCCCTGGCCCAAACAGCCGGGGGTCTCTTCCCTGCATCATGCTTAGCTTTGAAGTCTGTACCTGGGCCACGCTGTCGACCTGGTCGCTCATGTGAAAGATCAGCGGGACCAGGAACCCCCGCACTTTGATCTTCATCTTCCACTCTTCGTTCTCCACCACTGACTGCAGCAGGATTCTGCAGAGGCTGATGGAGAGCTCTCGCAGCTGGCTGGAGTGCTGGTGGCAAGGAGGAGAGGTGGACTTGAGAAAGAGCGTCAGCCTGCCCATGCTGGGCAGGGGCGTTGTCGTGGCTGAGGTGAGGGGAGATGTAGGGGGGGCCCATGCTTGGCTGCAAAGCCCAGAAGACATCCCACGAGAGCCCGGGGGAGCAGACCCTGCTCCACGGGCTGCCCACAGGGCTGGGCTGAAGGGCAACTGTCCTTGCAGGCTGCCCATGTGCGGGGCTCAGACTCCCTCATCAGCCTTACATGGTGAAAGAGGGACGAGAGATCCTCCACCAGCTGCACAGCGATGTGGCTGGCCTCGGTCCTGTTCAGGTGACCCATCACATTTCTGATGACCACCAGGAACTTCATCTTCATATTTGTGTAACCACCATGGAGCATCTTCATGATGTGTGGCAGGAGGTCCTTCATTTTTCTTGCCTGTATAAAAGACAGAGTTTCCCTTTGTCCAAGGCCAAGCCACCGCCCCACTCACTGCACCAGCCCCGGGCTGCCAACTTGGCTCCCCTTGACAAAGTCCTGCTCACCGTGTCAGGTCTCTCTGACAGCGTGACGAGGACTCCGAGGATCAGGGAGACCGTCACCAGGTTTGGATGCCTCTCATTGCTCTCAAGCTGGGACTCGTCAGCAACATCCTCGGACTGAAGCTCGCTGCTGGCCGTCAGCTGAAGCAAACACAGCAGTGAGATACTGGCAGAGGCTGCAGGGCTCACGGAGGGTGACCAGCGCTTGCTGATGCCAAGATCACACCAAGACAGCTGGGTTTGTCAGGGAGGGATGGAGAGGGAGGGAGGGACAATGCCTGCCACGGCTGAAGGGCAGGCAGTGCAGCCACAGCCCACTTACATCCGCCAGCCAGAAGTCAGGGTCTTGTATGATCACATCCAGCATGTTTCCTGTTGCTTCCTTGTGAAAGATGCTGGAGTCTTTCATTGCCTCGATGAGCACCAGGACCATGTCTGTCCTCTCGTGAGGCTTAAGGTATCTTGCGGATTCCTAGAGGAGGAAGGCGGGGAGCAAGGACAAGTCACACCGAGTGCCGTGATGGTGCTGCTGAGCTGGGTGGTGCGAGCAGCCCTGGCGAGAGATGCCTGGCCGTGCTGGTGGCAGTGCCCACGGGAAAGCCGGCAGCAGGGACTGCGGTGGCTGCTGAGGGGAGGATGAGAAGAGAGGGCCGTGGGGTGAGGGAGGAGGGTTGGGCTCCTGGGCAGAGTGTGCTGGTCCTGCAGCGAACCAGGGCTTGCTGGTGGTCAGGAGCTGCTGCTGGGACAGCGAGTGCAGCCCTGGCACGGTCCCTGCTCCAGGACAGCAGCAACCCTCTCACCAGGGACAGCAAGGCCACGTCAGCCCCATTCATTCTGGACACCTTTGCTCACACGAGTGCCCTGCTGACGCCGTGGAGAAGAGTCCCAGCAAGCGAGGAGCTCCTTACCCTGTTCATGACAGCGGTTGCACACTGCGCGTGGTCGATTTCACCTTCACAACGGAGCTGTGGTGCTTCATCTTTTAGCAGTGAGCGGCCTAAACAGCGGGGCAAACACACAAGAGTCAATGAGACACGGCAGCTTTGGTGGCAAGCTTACCAAACCCCCTCAGCTCTGCCTGCAAGATGGCAGGTCACAAGCAGTTGAGGAGATTTCTGGAGGGCATCAGGAAAAGCTTCTTGCTAGAAGCAGTGGTGGGAGCAGCCGGGGTGCTGCAGAGATGGATGTGCTCTTCACGAAGAGGGAAGACATGGCTTTGGGGCATGGTGATCAATGGTGGCTTTGTCTGTGGGGACTGTAAAACCGCGTGTTGCAAGATCCTGAAAGGAGGGAGGAAGGAGAGCAGCAGAGAAACAGATGTTGGCCTTCAGGACAGCACTGAGCTTCTGCAGCCAAATGAGAGCTGGGATGCTGCGGGAAGCGGCTGTGAGGGCAAAGGAGGTCAGGAGGAGAAGCAGTCCCATCAGGAGGTGTCTGTGTGCCGAGGGATGAAGCCCGCCCCAACTTGTCTTACTCTTTTGATTCTCCATGAATTGTTGGAGGAAACGAAAAGCGTCTGTAGCCAGAGGGGCTGTGGCTTCACTGGAAGATTGGAAGAGGACGAGACATCCCAGCAGCCGTCCCAGGATCGGGATCTGGATGTCCCTGTAGCAGACAGGGCCGTAGGTGTCTCTTCCAGTGCGGTCCCAGGCCTGGGTGAGGGAGGCAGAAGAGCAGAAAGGGTGAGGGCGGGCAGCTGGTGCCAAAGCCCTGAAGCCCCGAGTGCCCAGGGCTGCATCCCTGGAGAGTCAGGGCTTTGCCGGGCCGTGCTGACCGCGGCTGCCAAAGCTGGGCAGCAGCCCCCGCACGGGGAGAGCTGCCGGCTGCCAAAGCTGTGCAGGGCGATGGGGGAGGTGGCCTGGCTGGAGGGTGCCTGGCTCCTTACCTCCACCGTGGGTTTGTCGGCCAGAAAACGGCTCAGGTACACAATCCTCTGCAGGGCCCTCTCCTGCACAGCCATGTTGTCTGAGGTGGCGAAATCCAAGAGCATCTGGGAAGAGAGAAGGTGCTGGTGAGCCCTGGGAGCAGACACGCACGGCAGCACAAGCAGCCCTGCTCAGTCCACAGAGGCTTCCTCTGATCTTCTCGAGCAAAACCTGTGGTGGGCTTTCTTCCCCTCAGGTCCCTCGCAGGCGTGGGACAAATCCCGCGGGCCAAGCTGGTGGCCAGGCAGCAAGGCAGATGCCCCGCTCTGCAGCTGCTGTGCTCTGGCAGAGCCCGCTGGGCAGCTCCCAGTTAGCCAAGGGAGCTGGGCACCCTCCCCACACTGTGCTCTCTCTGCATGGCACCGTCGTGAGCACCGTCCACTCAAGAGCAGGCACCCCCTTCCCCCACGGGGAGCAACTGCCCCTGTGAAGCCCACGCTTTGCCCGTGCCAGACCTGAAAGATACTCTGCAGCCCCTCGCTGACCCTGGAGGCAGGATAGCTGAGCACCACGCTCTCTAGCGTCTTGTCCATGGCCATCAGAGTCTGCAAGGAAGACAAAGGGCTGTGGCAGCCATTCCCTCTCCCTCCAGGAGACTGACCTGACCTCCTGGCACCAAGGGAGGACTCCTGCCCTGCTTTGCGCTGCCCGGGAGAGACGCAGGGGCAGACAGTCTGCTGCGGGCAGAGCAGCCTGCGGCACTGGATGTGCGCGGGCACGGCGGAAGGGGACGAAGGGATGAGGGTGGGGAAGCAAAGCAGAGCCCCTGCCCTGCCTCGGGTCTCCGGTCAGATCCAGACCAGGGAGCAGCCCAGAGGGACTGCTGGCTCCTGTAGCTCACCCAGCTCTTACCATCCTGTAGAGGGAAAAGTGCTGGGCTTCTATTTCCCCTTTTGGAGGAAGCCAGAAGACGCTCCTGAAGCAGGCTGCTAGGAGGCTTCTCTCTTTGCCCTCCAGCACCCTCTGCACTGAGCTGCAAGAGAGAGGGGGGCCAGTGGGACACTGGTGCTGGGAGCGGTGCCTCGAGGCCTCGTGCAGGTGGAGGCGGACCTGTGGGGCAGGGTCCCCAAGAGGGTCGGGCAGGTACCTCAATGCGATGATGGCATCCATGGCGAGCTGCCGCACTGGTGTGCTCAGTTGGTCTGTGGGTTCCTCGTCCAGCAGCATCTGTGGAGCACGACCAGGATGGCACCTGGCAGGTGCAGGCACCCAGTGCCACCAGACCCTCACCCTGGACCAAGCGCTGTCCTCACAGGGTGCCGGGGGGCCTGGCCCCTTTCCCTGGAGCCGCCAGGTGTCCCCTCACCTCAGTACACTCTACCAGCCTGAATCTGCGGCAGAAGATATCCAGGCCCTCTGACAAGCCAGTGAGCTGGACGGTTCTGAGCAGCAGGCGGATGCTGTCTAGGAACCTCATCTTCTGGTCCACATGCTGGCAGCCGGGGCACAGAGAGACAAACAGGGAGCGTGAGAGGGGACACACGGCCATGGAGAGAAGATGCCAGCACAGCCGCATCAGAAATGGCCATGGTTACCTCTTCAGGACTGCTGACAAAAGCCACGATGAACTCCACAAGTTCTCTCTCCCGTTGGTACACGGGTAACCAGCTCGCATCTAGTAAAGGAGGAGAGGAGGGGGGCTGCAGAGAGGGTGTGGTGGCAGGAGAGCGCAGAGGCAGGAGCTCTGCCCTCCGTCCAGCCCCATGCCCCCTCCCCAGGCACAGCTGTCCCGTGCGTGTCAGGGCTGGAGGGTGCCCGGCAGACGGGCTGCGATGCTGGAGCACGGCGCAGCGGGGAAAGCCCCCAGTGCAGCGGGCTGAGGAGCTGGCTTGCAGCCGGGCAGGAAAAGTCCCCGCGTCCCACAGCACGGCCCTGGAGCACGAGCTGGGTCCCCTCTGCTCTCTCCCTCCTCGGGAGCTGGCACTCAGGCAGTATCACGGCCACCACCCGCAGGACCCCCGCTGCCAGCGTGCCGGGAAATGGCGATGCCGGTGTTGAGCACGGTGCGCTCGCTGGCCCCAGCCCTGCCCAGACCCACGGGGCCCCTCACTCACCAATCTGCAGTGGCTGGACCACGCACACCTCATCGGACTGCGGCAGAGAGCTGCTGTCCTGGGGAGCCCCATCCTCCTCGCAGGCCACCCCGGGGCAGCTGGGGGATCTCTCGGCCATCCTGCGGGATGGATGAAAGGGATAGGGATGGACAAGGGGGAAGCTTCGGCAAAAAGCCTCGGCGCCGCAGGGAAAGACGTGGGCTGCGCTCGGGGGCTCCTCGCCAGCTCCGGGCTCCTGCCCTGTCCCGTCGCCGTCCTGCTGGACACTGCGGGCTGGAGGCTGCAGCCGTGCTGACCACGTGCAGCGCAGTGGAATGTCAGCAAGTGAGGTCACAAAGGGCCCCAGTGTGACCCAGGCAGGGAGGGGCAGGGCGTCCCTGGGGCTCTCGGGCACCTGGGTGCTCTCAGGGGGCCTCCAGCCCCCCTCTGCCCTTCTGTCCCCTCGGGACCTCCCTGCTGCCCTCCCGGCTGTCCCAGAGCCCCATGCTCAGACACCCCGGCGTGCCCCAACGACGTCCCTTGCCTCTCGGCGTACTGCAGAGCCCTGCCCCTGCCCCTCAACGGCGTTAAATGTGTCAGATTCACTCCAGTTCAGCAGAAATCCTGCTTTTCTGTCTCCTCAACTCTGCTCCTCCTCCCACCAAACAGGAAGAGCTCATGCCTTCCAGCCCTGGTACACTCCGGACCCCTTCCGAGGCCTTCAGTGCACCCCAGACCCCTCTGCGGGACCCCGAGCTGCCCTCAGGGACAACTGCGTGGTCCCGCTGGGGTGGAGGATCCCTGGGCTGCTGTGGCAGGGCTGCCCTCCAGCCTGTGTGGGGTGTTTGTGGCTGTCATGGTTTAACCCCAGCCGCCAACTGAGTAGCACACAGCCGCTCGCTCACTCCCCCCACCCCGTTCTGATGGTGTGCTGGTTTCAGCTGGGATGGAGTTCGTTGTCTTCCTGTTAGCTGGTGGAGTGCTGCGGTTTGGGTTTGGGCTGATGACGATGCTGATAACGCGCTGATGTTTCGGTTCAGCTGCTAAGCAGGACTACGCAGCCAAGGACTCTGCCATACTGTAGGGTGTCATGCTGACCATACACGGGGGTTAACTGGCCGCAGGGTGCCACGGCTTGGCAACTAACTGGGCAGTGGTCAGCGGGCGCTGAGCAATTGTACTGACCGATGCCCGACTCTTCTTCTGGGTCATTCGATAGGAAGGGCTTACGACCCGACGGGAATGGGGAACGTGCATTCTCCAAAACCCCACAATGCCTAAGCAGGCTTGTGTTTCCTTTTTGCTGGTCGCTGCAGACGTAGCTGCCGTTGTGGTGATCACATCCATTGGGATCTGACGACGGCCATCTTGCCATTTGACACCTAAAGACCGGATCGCCTGCGCAGGTCGCTTGGCCTTACTTTGTTTGATGGCAAAGCCGGCTTTCAGAAGGATTTGGACTATTCTGTTCCCTTTCTCCAAACCTGCTGCTGCTGTGTTGCCCCACACGATGATGTCATCAAGGCACTGTAGGAGTTGCGGAGCTTTCCCCTGTTCCAAGCACACTCTGGATCAGCCCCTGGCAAGTGGTGGGGCTGTGTGGGACAGCAGATTCCAGGTGTCCTGGATGCCCCTCCAAGGGACAGCAAACACTGGCCGGCACTCTGCTGCCGAGGGGATTGAGAAGAACACATCAGCGTGGCGTACCACTCTGCTACCTTGGACTGCAGTGGATAGTGAAGTTCTAGCATGTCCGGCATGCTAGAGCTCACAGGCAGCAGGATGACTTCATCCAGGCCACGACTGCCTGCTGTCAGTCTCCACTCTCCATTAGACTTTCGCACCGGCTATACGGGACTCGTCAAGGACGAGCGAGTCCTGCTGATCCCTCCTTGACTCTCCAGCTGACGGATCAGCTTCTGGCTGGGGATCACAGAGTTCCTCGGCTAGCATGTCTGACAGTTTCTCCACAGCTGAGACGCAGGCCCGTAGGGAGGAAGAGACACTCTGTATTGCCGGAGTTGACCCGCCAATTCATCCACTGTTTGTTCCTCTCCGTCTTGCCAGGTCTCAACTGCCAAGGAGTTGACATACGATGACGGTTCGCTCTGTACAAACTTCCACCACACGGGTCGTGTGCACTTCACTTTGTCTGGATCTTTGGGTAACTGCTCATTGTTCAAGTCATCATAAATCCCCTCTAGCACAGCTAAGTCCCTCCGGTACTGGATACCTCTCTCCATGGTGGTCCACTCGCCTGGGTGACACATAACATCTTCCTTGAAGGGACACCTTGCCTTCCCACCCGACAGCAGTCACCTCCAGAGGCCCCTTTTCCAATCGCTTTGTCAATACCCCCTTCCCTCGGAAGGAATCACAGCTGCTTGGCTTCCTTGCCCTTGATCCCAGGCTGCCGGTTCCATTACCCCAGCGCTGCAGCCGCCCGGACGACGGCTGAAATCGCTGACCTGAAATGCTCTTGTATTCCCCACCTCTTCCAGACAGCAAATTCCTTCATCTTTGGCCAGACACAAAATTCAGTGCTGGGATTTGAACATGGTTACCCCGGCCTGATTGCCAGCAATATCACGAGTGGCTCGACCCACCTCTCCAATAAATCTCTTGATTTGTCATACCCTGCCACTTTCTGCCAGCAGCAATTTCTGTCACGCCCTTTGATTTAGTTCCTACTTGTTAACTACGAGAATGCTGCATTGCTGGGCAGCCCCAGGTGGGGTTCAGGGACTGCAGCTGCAAATGCTGCACTTGGACACTTCATAGCGTGCAGGTACCCAAGACGGGTATCAGAGCCCAGCTCTTTGGCTGGCCCTTGGACCGCAGGCAGAGACGACGCCTTGGTCCATGCTGTAACTGCTGTTCTGCCTTGTTCCTGGGTTGTGCATCTTAACGTTAGAGCGTCAAAGCAGTGTGAGCTGTGCTGGCGTCATCCTGCACGCAATAGCAGGGACGTACTGGACTCAAGGATTGCTCCCTTGGCAATGCAGTCGGGGTGTGGCGCGTATCTCCAGGTTGTTTGAGGAGGATGACTCTTAATTCCCGATGTCTCAGTAATAGAAGCATAAAGATGGGGAAAGCGGCAGGAATCTGCCCCTGAAGCAATTACTCCTTCCAAAAAATTCTGGAGGCGGCAGGAAAAATGGGGGAGTTACCCAGAAAGAATGTCGCAAGCAGTGCTGCGAAGGAGAGCCTTACGCGAGCGGAGGACGGCGGCAGGGCGTAGCTGGGGGAGGGGAGGGCCCAGTGCAGGCCATGCTCCTTTTCAGCTTCCCTCGCTCCTGCTGCATCCCCCTCGCTGCCGTCTTTTGGGGAAATGGCGGCGTTGCTCCCTCATGGAACCTGGTGCCATCAGCACCTGAGGCAGAGCCCATGTGCACTGCGATGGGTGGGAACCCCCAAACTGCCCCCAGGACCCTGGCCCAGCCCCTGTCTCCCCACACCTCTGGCAGCCGAGAGCTGCCATGGAGCCACTGCCCAGCATGACCACGCTGGGGCACCTCCAGAGCTCTGCTCTGCCCGAGCTGGCTGGGGCCGGGTGACTGGGGGCAACTGGGACGGGATGGGAAGAGTTGGCTGAGGACTCGCTGCCTGGGAATCTCAGTAGGGGGGTGACTCTCTTTTTGCCATCGGACCCGCTCCACACCTCTGTGCTCTGCTGGGAAACCCTCCGGAGCCCGTCACAGTGCAGGGAAGTGGCCGTGCAGCAACAGCAGACGCTGGGCCTGGCTGGGATGCCCGGAGACCCGCGGGGTGGCCGCAGCTGGGAGCACCCTTCCTGTGCCCTGTCCTGTCTGCGTGCTGGAGGGGACGGCAGGCCCCTGTGGCACAGCCCAGCTTCTGCTGCTGGGTCTGGGCTGAGCTGTGGGAGTGGGGAAGGATGGCTGCAGGGCCAGGAGACGCGGCTGCGACCCGAGGCCTTCGCGGGGCTATCGTTCAAAGCAGCGTCCCTGCACCCCGGGGTGCCGTGTGTGCAGAAGTACTCTGGGACTCAAGGCAAGGAGAACTTCTGCCCTGGCTCACGCGCAAGGATGTGCGAGCCCAGAGCGTGCTGGAGGCGGGCAGCTCTCAACATCGGGACCAACAATAACCTGCAAGCTTGGCAGAGAGCAAGCGCCTTTTGTTGCCACGCGATGTCTCAGCAGGGGCTGCTTGGGCTAAAGCTTCTCTGCTCTCTTCTCCTCTGCTCTCCTTTCCTCTGGGTTTCGTAGTCCAGCAGAGCAGCTGCGAGCTCCTGGGCTGGGAGCTGTTCCCATCCTGCAGCTTGGGTTCTTGCACGGGGATGGGGAGGAGGTGCAGCCAGCATCGCACACACTGCTGGATGTTTTACCACTGATTGGAGGAGTCGGGGAGCTGTCTGGAACCTCTCTGTGGAAAGGTATCTGACATAGCCTGTCACGGTCGTGCTGAGAGAGGCGCAGCCTGTGCGGGTCAGCGGCGCAGAGGAGCCCGGTCTGCTCACGTCCCCGGGCCAGGCTGCACCGCTCTCTCTGCTTGGCCCTGCCCTGCCCAGAAAGGCTTCCCCACATCTCCGGGTGGGGAGCAGAGCCAGAGAGACCTCACCAGGCTCCCGCTCCCGGCCCTCAGCTGTGAGGAAGGGGCAGAGTGTCACATCGTGCCCACCCCCTTGTCACCAGCTCCCGCTGAAGTGAAGTCAGGGCTAACGTGAAGGGCTAACGTGGCTGCAAGCAAGCAGCTGCTGCAGCTGCCCCAGCTGGGCAGCTCTGATCTACCACGTGTCAAACCCCGTCCTTTGCAAAGACACCTCAGGGGCCCCAATGCCAGGACATCCCCTCTGAAACACAGGTCTCGGGCAGCTCTTACAAGACGGCTGATCTGAAGGCAGCTGCCAGAGTTTGGCTGCTGCAGGTGCACAAGTGGAAACAAGGCCAAAAAAGGAAAGCCAAACAGCACAACCCTGAATGCTTTACCTTGCGGCCCGGGGAGGTCTGATAGAGCCGGTTTCTGGTTAAACCGGCAGAGACCATCGTCACTGCCGGTGGGAGTGGATCTCGGCAGTGCAGGACACAACAGAAATCATTCCCTGCAACCACCCAGAAGCGAGGAGTTGTTTCCAGCCCAGGCACTCAGCCATGGCCAGCAACAACATCCAGGCAGGAGACCGCAGCAAGGGGGAAATGGCAGCCGTGGGGAGATCCAGGAGAGCTGGAGCAGCCCTCCCTCTCCCCCAGGAACAGGCAGGGCATGCTCAGGACAGGAGCATCACCTCACCTGGGCCTCAGACAACTGCACAGGGTTTGTGTCTGGGAGGAACTTCAGGGCCTGCCCCTGGACGCGTCTGAGGTCCCGACAAGCTGCCAGCGCCATCCCGAGAGTCTTGTCCAGGAAAAGCTGAAAGAGAAGGGGCCGAGCCCGGCCTGTCAGGAGATGGCTGGCCCCAGAGAGACGCGGCAGCGCCCGGCAGCAGGTGAAGCTCGCCGCGGGGCCAGGCTGCAGCCAGGCACTGGGGCAGCCCGGGCGGAAGCGCTTTTTGGGGGTGAGGGAAGGGGAAGCAGTGAAAACCGCGGGCGTGGGGCAGGAGATCCACCTTCTGGCAGGAGTCGGGGACAGAGCTGCCCAGCTGCTGGCTCAGCTCCGGGCTCAGGGCCACGCTCCAAGCCTTGTCTTCGGTGGGCTTCAGCGATGCTGGCAGGAACTGGGGTGAACAGGAGAGGAAGGGAGTGTTCCGCTGCCCTTGGACTTTTCCACACACGCGTCCTGGGATGCTGCTGGGGGAGAGCTGCCAGGAGCAGCAATCTCTTCCCCCACCCCACACAAACCTCTTTTCACCAGCCTCCCTCCCACAGCTCTGTCTGCTCCCTTCTCTCCCCTCTCTTTGTGACACCCCCCAAGGATGCTGTACTTTAAGCACATGGTGCTCCCGCTCTGCAGAGTCCAGGGACCTCTCGGTTCTTCCTCAAAAGCAAGAGGAAGAAAAAGCTTTTGCTGCTATTGAAGCTCACAATAAAAGACGAGCCCGGTGGTCTCCTCTGCGGGCAGACCTCTCAAAAGTCCCAGGCTAGCAGGCCAGAAAGGGCCTGCGAGCCCCTGCGCCAAAGCCCTTGCAAGGCCAAAGACACAGGAAGGGTCGCACGGGCAATGTCAGAGCAGAGGATTCAACCTGGGGAAGGATGCGCTTCCTGCGGCTCATCCCCGCTGCTTGGCCGCAGCTCCCAGGACAACGCCGGCTCCCGAGTCCCAGCACACGTTGGCAACACACATTTTCTCCTGAACGACCCCCTGCTTTCTGCCCATTTCACAGAATCACGCAGAATCCCAGAATGGGAGGGGTTGGAAGGGACCTGTGTGGGTCATCCAGTCCAAACCCCCTGCCAAAGCAGGGTCACCCAGAGCAGGCAGCACAGGACCGCTTCCAGGCGGGTTTTGAATATCTCCAGAGAAGGAGACTCCACAGCCTCCCTGGGCAACCTGTTCCAGGGCTCCGTCACCCTCAGAGGAAAGAAGTTCTTCCTCATGTTCAGACAGAACTTCCTCTGCTTCAGCACTGGACACAGTACTGCGGATGGGGCCTCACTAGGGCAGTGTAGAGGGGAAGGAGAACCTCCCTCGACCTACTGCCCACAGTCCTCCTCATGCATCCCAGGATCCCATTGGCCTTCTTGGCAGCCAGGGCACACTGCCGTCTCATGGTCAACCTGTCGTCCACCAGCACACCCAGGTCCCTCTCCACAGAGGTGCACTCCAGCAGGTCCCCCCCAAGCTTGTACTGGTGCATGGGGTTGTTCCTCCCCAGGTGCAGGACCCTGCCCTTGCCCTTGTTCAACCTCATCAGGTTCCTCTCTGCCCAACTTGCCAGCCTGTCCAGGTCACGCTGAAGGGCAGCACAGCCTGCCGGTGTATCCACCACTCCTCTCAGTTCTGTGTCGTCAGCAAACTGGCTGAGGCTACACTCTAACTCTTCATGCAGGTCGTTGATGAAGAAGTGAAACAAGACTGGGCCCAGTACTCACCCTGGATGGACACCACTAGTTACAGGCCTGCAACTAGACCCAGCGCCGCTGATGACAACCCTCTGAGTTCTGCCTTTCAGCCAGTTCTCAATCCACCTCACTGACCACTCATCCAGCCCACACTTCCTCAGCTTCCCTAGGAGGATGTTACGGGAGACAGTGTCGAAAGCCTAGCTGAAGTCGAGGTAGACAACATCCACGGCTCTCCCCTCACCTACCCAGCCGGGCATGCCATCGTAAAAAGCTATCAGATTGGTCAAGCATGATTTCTCCTTGGTGAATCCATGCTGACTACTCCTGATAAGCTTCTTTTCCTCCACTTGCTCGATGATGACCTCCAGGATGAGCTGCTCCATCACCTTTCCCGGGGTGGAGGTGAGGCTGAGCGGCCTGTACTTCCCTGGGTCCTCCTTTTAGTGCCCTAGAGATGCAGGCCGGGCAAAGACTCAGGGCACTGCGGTGGGGACTTGTGGAGTCCTGGCTGAATGAGAGGGGACATAGCTTGCTGCGTTGAGCAACCCAGGTTCCGATCTGGAAGTGAGCCTTGGGAGCTGCTGACACGGAACCCTGCTGGGAAGGGAGTGCGTCTAGCTGGGGACACTGGAGCAGGGGGAACGTCACCGTTTCCTGCCACACTGTCACTTCCTTCCTGCCACGCTCTTGTTTCCTGCCACAGTACTGTTTTCACATCGAGATGCAGCTCTGCACCAATCACAACGAGTTGCAGTAGTTTTGCTTATCTATGGGTTGAGGGTCTGACTAATCAGATGCTGTAATAGTTTTGCTATATAAACCTTTGTTTTTGCTGACTAATAAAGGTGAACGATCATACTCATTACAACGTTTCCGTAACCCATGCCAACATTTGGTAGCAGCAGATGAACGGTTTCCCTGCAGGAGTCCCTGAGTCTGCGGTGAGCAGCTAGAGAGGGGGCGTGGGAACAACGGCTGGGAGGGTCCTGCCTGGGTGCGAACGCGCAGGGCAGACACAGACGGCCGACTCCCAGGAATTTTTGAGCCACACTGGGGCTGCCTGGCGCAGCTAAATTTTAAGGTGGAGGCCGTGGTCGCAGGCATGAATGTGGATGCTGCAGCAACGTTGCTCGTCGGTATTCTCTCTAAGAGAGGAATAGACGCAATGGCAAAGCGACTCATGAAGTTGATTAAACTGGAGCAACAATGGGGTCTCTTTGCGGATACCCCGCTACTGTTTTCCGTCTCGGAATGGCAAGAGTTAGGAGAGACTATGTGGGAAAGGACAAGAACGGGGGAGGAAAAGGAGGAAAGAGAGATAAAAGCCATCCGCGAGCTCTGGCGAACAGTATTACAGACCTTAAAAGCCATGAAAGCTGAACGAGAGGTGGCGTGAGCTGTAGCTCAGATGCTAGCTGCGGAGTCTGGGAAAGATGATGCGCCTAAGCCTGGGACATTAGCACGGGTTTTCGGGCTACCTGCCGTTAGAGGGATGACTGGGATCACCTGTAACACAACTGCCGAGATTCGGGCGAGTGCGGAGCGCGGTTCCGGTCTGGGCGCAGTGGGGGTGGCCCACCGGAAGTTGCCGCTAGAGAGATCAAGTCCAAATGCGAGCCGGACACGGTAGTACGACCGCCCCCGGGGAGAGGGGAGGAGTCGGGCGCAGAAGTGCACCCTATGTAATCGATGGCCTTGCTGGACTTGTCGAATGCAAGACAAAAGACAAACGGACTGAGGCATCCAGAGCTGAAGAGCTAACAAAGGAAGGAAATAACTGGTGCTTATCTTATCAGACAAAAGTAAGGGGGGATGGCCCATCACTGTAAACTCAGTGATGTGTGGGGCGCCGCGGAGGCTGCGCAGCCAGAGATTGCTTCAGAGATTGCTTTGGACAAAGCACAGATGGCCCCGAATACACATACCAAGATGCCCGCTCCGAAGGCGTGTCACACTGCTGAGTCCCGCTTCTGACGACACGACATTCCATGCCAAGAGCCAATCGATACACAATAATTGACTTAGTCCCACCTCGCAAAAAGATTTCCAAATACATAAAAATTAGCACTTGAAAACTCTCTTTGGGAGGAGGAGCCAAGCGAGAGGCCTGAACCTCTCTTTGCCTCCAAGAAGGGACGCCTTTTTGGTAAGAGTCGCGCCTCTGACTTTGTCAGACGTATCCCCGGGAACACATTGTTAACTAAAGCGCTAAACTATTACTTTGAGCTCAACTTTTGTAGACAGTGACTTTATCAACGGCAATTCCGAACCTGTGATAACTGTCGCTTGAATAAATTACCTGTTGTTTCAACTTTGCGAAACTGTTTCAGTGAAAGTCCTTGGAAGGGCTCTGGCAGACTAGTTGAATATCAGACTCCCCTTACCCCCCCTTTAACGTGACACCCTATCCCTAACCCTAATGATAACCCTAACCCCTAACCCTAACACTAACACCAACCATCAACCCTATCCCTAACCCTAACACTAAGCCTAAGCCTAACCCTAACACTAAAACCTAAACCTAAACTTAAAGCTAACACTAACCTTAAACCTAACCCTACAAACCCTAACACTAACCCTTACCCGAGCCCCTAAAGCTAAACCTAACAGTAAACCCTAACCCTAAACTTAACACCAACCCTAAATCTAACCCTAACCCTAAATCTAACCCTCACTGTAACCCTAAACCTAAACCTAACTCTAACAATAACCCTAACCCTAATCTTCACACTAACACTCACTCTTACCTAACCCTAAACCTAACCCTAAACCTAACCCTACCGCTCACTCTAACCCTAACCTTAAACCTAGCCCTAATCCTAACCCTAAACGTAACCCTCACCCTAACTCTAACCCTAACACTAACCTAACCCTAACAATAATAGTAACTCTAACCCTAACACCAACACACCTAACCATAACCCTAACACTAACCCTAAACCGTAAACCTACCCAGAACCCTAACCCTAACCCTAACCCTAACCCTAACCATAACCCTAACACTAACCCTAAACCGTAAACCTACCCAGAACCCTAACCCTAACCCTAACCGTAACCCTAACCCTAACCCTAACCCTAATCCAAACATTTACACCAATCCGAACCCTAAAACTAACCCTCAGCCTAACCCTAACCCTAACCTAACCATAACAATAACCCTAATCCTCACCCTAACCCTAAACCTGAACCCTAAACCTGAACCTATCACTAACTCTAAACCCTGACACTAATCCTAAATCCTAACACTAACCCTAACCCTAAACCTAACCCTAAACCTAACCCCAACCATGAGCCTAATAATAACCCTAACCCTATCCCTAACCTTAAAAACTCAAACCCTAACACCCCTAATCCTAACACTAATCCTAACACTAATCTTAACCCTAATCTTAACACCCCTAACCCTAACTCTAACCATAAAAACCCTAAATCTAACGTTACCCTCTAACCCTGAGCCTGAAGCTAACCTTAATCCTGACCCTAACCCTAACTCTAACCCTAACACCTAAAGCTAAACATAGCATAAACCTGCCCTAAACCTGACCCTAATCCAAACCCTAACCTTGACCCTAACCCATAACCCTAAACCTAATCCTGACAATTAACTGTGAACCTAACCTAACCTTGATCCTAACCCTGACCCTAAACCTAATCCTAACCTAACCCTAACTCTAACCCTAACCCTAACCCTAAACCTATCCCTAACCCTAACCCTAACCCTAACCCTAACCCTAACCCTAACCCTAACCCTAACCGTAACCCTAACCCTAACCCTAACCCTAACCCTAACCCTAAACCTAACCCTAAATATAACCCTAACACTAACCCTAACCCTAACCCTAACCCATAACCCTAACCCTAACCCTAACCCTAACCTTAACCCTAACCCTAACGCTTAACCCTAATTATAAACCTAACTATAAGCCTAAGCTTAAATTTAAACGCTAACCCTAACCCTGTCCCTAACCCTAAGCCTAATACTAACTTTAACCCTAACCCTAACATTAACCCTAACCCTAACCCCAACCCTAACCCTAAACCTAACTATGACCCTAACAGTAATCCTAACCCTAACCCCTATCCCTAGCCCTGAACCTAACCATGACTCTAACTCTAACCCAAACCCTAACCCTAAACCTAACCCTAACCCTAACCCTAACCCTAACCCTAACCCTTAACCCTAACCCTAACCCTAACATTAACCCTAACCCTAACCCTAACCCTAACCCTAACCCTAAACCTAAATCTAACCCTAACCCTAACCCTAAACCTAACCCATAACCCTATCCTTAACACTAACCCTAAACCTAAGCCTAACCCCAAACCTAACCCTAAATCTAACCCTAAACCTAACTTAACGTTAACCCTAACTCTAACCCCCCTAACACGAACCCTAAACGAAACAACCCTAACTCTAACCCTAACCCCTTAACCCTGACCCTAACCCCAAACCTCACCCTAACCCTAACTTTAACGCTAAACCTAACCCTAAAACTTAACCCTAAATCTAACCTTAACCATAAGCTTAACCCTAACTTTAAACCCTAACCCTATCCCTAACCCTAAACCTGACACTAACCCTCAGCCTAATACTAAACCTAACACTAACCCTAATCCTAAACCTAATCCTAACCCTAACATTAACTCTAACCCTAACGCTTAACCCTAAACCTAACCTTAACCCTAACACTGACCTTAAACCTGACCCTAAATTTAATCGTAATCCTAACCCTAACCCTAACCCCTAACCAAAACCCTAACTCTAATCCGAAAAATAAACCTAATCTTAAACCTAACCCTAACAGTAAGCCTAAAGCTAACTCTAACTCTAACACCTAACCTTAACCTGAACCCTAAACACTAATCCTAAAATTAAAACTAATCCTAAGATTAAACATAACCCCTAACCCAAACCCTAAACCTAACCCTAACCCTAAAGCTGACCCTAAACCTAATCCTAACCCTAACACTAAGCCGAACCCAAACCCTAAAAACCCTAAACCTGACTCTAACCCTAACCCTAACCCTAACCCTAACCCTAACCCTAACCTCAACGGTAACCCTAACCCTAACCCTAACCCTAAACCTAACCACTAACGCTAAAACTAACATAACCTGGACCCTAACCCTGACCCTAACCCTAATCCTACCCCTAATACTAAGCCGAACCCTAACCCTAAAAACGCTACACCTAACTCTAACCCTAACCCTAACCCTAACCCTAAACCTAACCCTAACCCTCAACCTAACCCTGACCCTAACCCTAATCCTAACCCTAACTCTAACCATAAAAACCCTTACTCTAACCCCAACCTTCTAACCCTAACCCTTACCCTAACCCTAATCCTAACCCTAACCCAAACCCTAACACTGACCCTAACCCTTACCCTAAACCTAACCCTAAGCACTAACGCTAAACCTAACCTAACCTAACCTTGACCCTAACTCTGACCCTAACCCTAATCCTAACTCTAACACTAAGCCGAAGCCTAACCCTAAAAACCCTATACCGAACTCTAACCCTAACCCTAACCCCTCTAACCCTACCCTGACAACCCTAAATCTAACCCTAACCCCTTAACCCTGACCCTGACACTAACCCGAAACCTAACACTAAACCTAAATCTAACCCTAAAACTCTCCTCTAACTCTAACCCTAAACGTAAACCCAAACTTTAATCTTAACCCTAACCCTAAACTTAAACCTAACCCTAAACTTAACACTAACCCTAACCCTAACAGTAACCCTAACCCTAACCATAGCAGCCCTAATTCTAACCCTAACCCCCTATCCCTGACCATGACACTAACCCTATCTCTTACCGCTAACCCTAACTTCTAACACTAACCCTAACCCAACACCCTAACCCTAAATTTAAACCCTAACCCCAACCCTAACCCTAACCCTAACCCTAACCCTAACCCTATCCCTAAAACTAGCCCTAACCCTAATCCTAACCCTAACCCTAAACCTAACATTAACCCCTAACCCGAAGCCTAACTGTAACCCTAACGCTGGCCTTAAACCTTACCTTAACCCTAACCCTAATCCTAAACCTAAACCTAACCCTAACCCTAACCCAAACCCTAGCCCTAACAACCCTAACCGTATCTCTAACCCTAACCCCTAACTCTAACCCTAACCCTAAAGCGAACAATAAACCTTACCTTTAACCTAACCCTAACCCTAACCCTAACCTCTAAACTTGACCCTAACCCTAATCACTAATCCCAAACTTAACACTAAACCTAAGCTTAAACATAACACCTAACCTTAAACCTAACCCTAAACCTAACCCTGACCCTAACCCTAATCCTAACCCTAAACCTAACCCTGACACTAACCGTGACCCTAACCCTAACCCGAACCCTAACACTAACCCTAACCCTTACAACGCTATCCCTAACCCTAACCCTAACCCTAACGCTAACCCTAAGACTAACCCTAACCCTAAACCCTAAGCCTAACCTTATCCCTAACCCTAACCCTAAACCCAAACCTCACCCTAACCGTAACCCTAAACCTAACCCTCACACTAGCCCTCACTCTAACCTAACCCTAAACCTAACCCTAACGCTAATCCTAACCCTCACCCTAACCCTAAACCTAACCCTAATCCTAACCTTCACCTTAATCCTAACCCTAAACGTAACCCTCACCCTAACCCTAACTCTAAACCCTAACCGTAACCATAACCGTAACCCTAACCCTAAACCCAAAGGCCTCCTTTAACAGTCGTTTCAAGTCATCACGTTGTAGCAGTTTTTTCCCCAAAGTGATGTTCGTTCCATGGGGACAGGCAGTAAATCGTGAATCAGTGTATAGTTGGTCTGTAACAGCTGGGGAGACGTAACAGGAGTCGAATAACTGAAATGGCATCCAACAATGTTAGTGATATTACAAACACAAAATTTCAAATGATTATCGATATCTGTGACCTTGTTATCTATCAATATAAAATTACAAGGAGATCTCACGCAAACACATCCCTTCCCAATAGGTACAAGCACAGTGTTGGGGCCTCATTGGGATGTATCTCAAAATGACAAACGTTTTGTTTGGTGTCGAGACAAATGTCTTGCGCTTTAAGGGTGTTACTCTCACAAACGAAGCCTTGTTGTTCCCGTGTGATACATGCATCGACGGCAACAGTTTGCCATTTGTCACCATCTTTTGTGGCCCACACTCTGTGCTCAATAGGATGGAACACCGTTCCATTGTGATTTAATCCTAACGCAACGGTCGGGTGTATCGTGTATACCGAGGCATTTTGCAGTGTTAAGAGAAAAGCAGTGGCCTTACTCTCAATGGGATCACACGTGAAATTAACTCGGTACCACCAGGACTGAAATTTTTTCTCAAAGTCAATTGCATTATCCCATATCACTTTTCGAATCTCGGTAGGTAAGGTGCCTTCTTCACCTTCCCTTATAATTGCAGCAGTTATTGATTGCATCCAAAGCTGGGCCTGGATACAACTGAGTGCTAAAGAAATCTTGTTTTGGGCTGCCCCAAGTGCATTTGCAATCAGCTGATGGTCCTTTTCACTTGTTTCTTCCCACTGAGGTAATATATTAGAAAAAAGCTATTGGTGATTTCCCAGAGTTAAAAGGGAAGACCGTAGCGGGTGTTCTAACCTATTGAAGTCACCAGCAGTTGTGACTAGTTTGTTAGTAAGTACTTCAGCATCTGGACTGTTTAAGACTCCCAAACTTGTTCCTAAGATACCAGTTACATCTCTCTTCAATCGCTGTGAGGAGGTAAGGGTTCGTTCATGTAACCACGCACACCATCCCGCACAGGATGTACCTAGGAAAGGTGAGCAAATAGGTTTGATGGCAGAGACATGAATCTGCATTGAGAGTTGCACTCGCTTGAGAGAGTAGGTCGCGTTAAACAATATTTGTTGTTGACCAGTATTTTTGATAACGTAAGGATGTCAAAAATGTAAGGATTTGGACTTGTGGGTGTCTGAATGGATTCATTCTCAAAATTTTGTTGGGCTGACATCGTTGTTGATACAGGCATAGCCGTCGTTGAAGTCTTTTCCTGCGATATGTCTAATCCAAATTCAAATGATAGTGCTTCGTTTCCTCTGTCAGTGCTTCCTAAACAGCCTGTCTATTGTGGGTTCTGGTTTTTGTTCAGGAAATTTCCTGATAGCGACTTGGGTTGAAGGAGAGAAATCTTTTCTACTACTAGCATTAAAGGTTCGACAACCGATGTGCATGGTTTTCTGTTTATCGACCTTCCATCTATGCATCGAATGCTTCCATTCCGATTCATGTATTTGCAATTCCCTGTTGTCACATATGATGACAGTTGTTCAACCCATTCATTCTACGTAGAAATAGTATTACAGCTAGAATGAGGGACAAAATTCCTTGGATGCACTCGAGGTTAGCATAAGCCAAGGCGTCCGTCCACGTGCAGTTCATCCAGGATTCCTGTGAACAGAAAAGGGAAGAAAAAACACGCTCGGTCGACAAGACCGACGGGGTTAAAAGGAAAGTGAAATCCAGCGGGTGCTGATTAAGTGTATTTCTCTTGAGCAATCTTTGGCTTCCCATGCATAGGGATTTTTAGGAGTGACTAGTACCACTGGCACTGCTCCAATTTGAGGCATTTTTATCAGCACAGGTTGTCTTGCATAGAAACTTGCAGGATATTTCACCACTTCAGCAATGTTTGGAACTGCGGCAGTTAGGGGTGCAGTACTGGCATTTACTTCTTTTTTCCAATTCTACTACCACCCCGTCAATACCGGCAAGTGCTGCTGCTGGCAATGGGTATTGCCGAACACTAGTGATTTTAGAGGGGGGTAATGGTATGGAGGTTTCTAGCAGTGCCACTGTGTTTAATCCCTTTTCACGTCCTGCAAAGCTCCACACAGTTCCATCGGGGAGTTTCCACACTCAGCCGTGCAGCAAATCAAATCCTAAAAGATTAGTGTGTGCAGCACCCACTGACACTTCTTTCCTGGTTCTTCTCTGTTCTCCTGGTAACCAGAGGGTAATTTTTGCAGTGGGGCATGTTTTTATCACACCATCAATCCCCTTAAATTTGACTTTGCGTCGGGTGGGTTCTATGCCTAACAGTTGTGCTGTTTTATTAGTGATTACCGACATTTGGGCCCCGGTATCTATGAGAAATTCAGTTAATATTGTTCGGGGAAGGGCAATAATAGGTTTGTTGATTTTACCAGGGAGCCATTGAATTGCTAGTACCCGTCGGGCAGGGTGGCTCACTGCCCTCCCTGGGATGGGAGTTTTTTTGCTGGGACTCTGACAAATCAGTCAAGTTAGATTTGGGTGCAAAAGGAACAACACTGTCATAACCAGGGGATTCTCCGGTTGGATGCTTTACCCCAGCCGAATTATTTTTTCTAGTTAAGGATTGGAGCAGTGCACGGAGATCTTCCGTAGGGACGCCGTGCAGCAGCCGTCGAGGTACCCCTAAGTCCAGGCCTTTACGCCACAACTCATTTCGCTCCTTATCAGGTTTAAAACTCCCGTCAGGTTTAGGATTGTGAGTATGCATTCGATCGGATTTGGATTCATTTATGTGGACCTGACGAATCCTTCGGGTAGGATCGCGGGGGACTTTTCACCAGTTAGGGTAGCCCAGCCCATTTGGCATTCGTATTTGTCTATTTCCTGTACAAATTCATTCCAAGTGGGTATATGGTTATGCCGACCCCGACCGCGGTTAGGGTTATCACAAATGTCCCCTTATGCGGTTTTGAGTTTCGACCATAAATGGCTTAAGGCAATCAGGGAGACCACGGATGAGAGGGGCTAGTCAGTCTGGGTCAATAGGAGCTAACATCGGGGATTTTCGAAACTCCTCCCGGTCATACATAGCTTGCAGACAAGCTGCTTCTCGTACTGCTGCAGACAGGTCAGAGTAACCCTTAGCTCTGATCTCTAGCGGCTCTCCCCTTTCCCGCAGATCCATACCGCCTGCCCAGTAGGCTGCTCGAGCGGTTAGGGAATAACAAGGATCTCCTGGCATAGTGGTTAAAAACACTCCAGGTCCCCAGGTGTCTCCCGCTTCATCCTCACTTAACATAATTCTATCTCCGCCTTCAGCAGAAACTTGCCACACATATTCAACAGCTGACTCGCTTGGCAGCCTGGAGTATTTCTCTTTTATTCTTTCAACTTCTGTCGGTGTCCACGGCACGGTACGTATAGTGGTATGGATTTCGTCATCATCATCAACAGCTGATTTTAAAGCTACATGTTCAAGGGCAGAGACCAGAGTAGGAGCAGGGGCTTCCTTAGCTTCTTTTTGTGCACAAGATAAACAGGCGCCTAACACTGCACAAATCACTCCTTTACCTTCACCTGTTTGGAGCTTTTGTGAAACCTGACACTGTTTAACACATTCAACTACTTTCTTTTCACCCTTCCAAAAGTTCTGGGCCCACTCCTTCCCGGCCTGGGAAAGGGCACAACCATATTTTTGCAGCAGTTTATCCATGGCAATCCTGTCCGTGACGCCAATTTTCTGTTGCGTTAATTTGGCAGAAAATAAACCCCCTTGCTTTCTAACGCTCTTCACCGAAGTGAGAGGCTTGGTGCGGCTAGGTTTAAATTCTGACTGATGTCCAATTTGCAACTCCCAGTCCAGTCGCGTTTAATACGTATATTAAACTACCACCATTCTGGATACACTAATAGCAGTCTGCACCTTCAGTCCAGTCGCGCTCATGAACTAGCACGGCCGCATTCGGTCGCGTGCAGTGAGAAACTGTGTCAACTGGCTACTTAAACAGTGCAGTTTTATTTGTGCAACAGGTATAGAGGTTTTTTGAATTGCCGGTGATAGTGACTGTCTGCAAGAAAGCACGTGCAAATATAAAACGGGTGAAAAGGTTATAAATAATACAGCCTGGCTATAAACATTAGGGAGTAACTATTCCTGAGAAAAGCGCTTAGTTTAAGTCTCACCCAAGGGGTCCCAAGGGGGGAGAAGCAAGGCTCAGCCCGTCGGCCAATCCCGGTTGTCGGAGGCAGTCTGAGGTGAAGTTTCCCTTGACTTGCTCACGGTGTTATCTTCGTTTTCCCCAAAGATCTACGGTGTTATCTCCTTCTCCGAATATCCCCCCTTTCCCTGGCTAGTTTTATAGCCTTTCTACCTTTAAGGTGGAGTTTGAGTGACTGTAGTCATACATAGCTTTTATCATGATTGGTGTAAAAAGGGAGTTGCGGTGTGAGTGGATTCCTCGCCTGCCTGCTGCAGCTGTGTCCCATCCTCAGGGCTCCTTTGGATTTCATGCTTTTCCTCAATGGGTGAACACTGCTACGTTTTTCATATAAACCTCCGTTTTACTAATAATTCCACACCGCCATCCCGCGGGACCTGGGCAGGCTGGAGAGATGGGCTGGCAGGACCTGATGCAGCTCAGCGAGGGGAAGGGCAAAGGGTGCTGTGCTGGTGACGAGCGGCGGCACAGGCTGCCCCGGGAACTGGTGCAGCTCCATCCCTGGAGATGTTCCACAGCCCTCTGGACATCCTCACTCGCACAAGTTAACGCAGTCTGCGGCCCCTCTCGTTGAGGAGCTCCCTGTATCCGAGCTGCTCCGTTCACACAGGGGACATCCCCCTGTCCTCATCCTCCCTGCAGCACAGCCTGCATCCTTCCACAACAGCACCACAGCTCAGCAAGCTGTCTCACCACATCTCATTGAGTCCAAACACACCACCGTGCTGTGACAAGCCACGGGGCTCCTCCTGGCAGAGCACGTTTGGGCCACAGCACCTCAGCGGTGGCATCGGGGGGGAGCACAGTCTTTTCCCGGGGAAACCTGAGCGCTGACCCTGACGAGAAGACCATTGCAGATGGAGCGTGGCCTTCAAACCTGTATGTGCTGCACAGATCCCTTGGCCGCAGGACAACCTCAGCAGCTCCCTGTGACACAGGAGCCTGCAGGCAGGTCCCGCTCTGCACCAGACTCCTGCGTGGCTTTGTAGGGAGAAGTTCCCGTGAAGACACTGTTTCTGTGTGACTGCAGAGACCATGAACAGAGTTGTTTCCTTGTAGCAAACTCCTAGAGCAGCTTGAATGACCGAAAGAGGAGAGTGTCTTCTGCAGATGGGGTCTGCATGGTTTAGTGGAGGACTTGGCAGTGTGAGGTTTGTTGTTGGACTCGATGACCTTAAAGGTCTTTTCCATCCTGAATGATTGTCTGATTCTAAACCCTCTAGAAATTGAATTTCCAGATTTGTGAAGAATCAGGTAGGAAAGGGAAGTGCACACTTGCCAAGGGGCAGCCTCATCTTACAAGGAAAGTTAAGAAACTTCATCTGTGATATCTTTTTCTTCTCCAACAGTCCACACAAATTTAGGATTTATAGAATTCATAGACATTTCTTTGGTTCAGCTAGTTCTGTTCTGTGGGCCGCTTGTAAATTTGCAGATTTACTTCATTCAGATGCAAAATTACTTGATTAAATTAATCCTGTCATTCTGAGTATGTCCTTGTCATTTGAGGTGAGTTCTGAGGATGGAGGCCTGGCCTTGTCAACACGCAGGTGAAAAAACATAGCATAGAAGAGAATCATTTAATTTGGAAGGGACCTACAATGACCATCTAGTCCAACTGCCCGACACCTTCAGGGCTGAGCAAAGGTCAACACGAGTCATTGAGGGCATTGCCCAAAGGCCCCTTGGGCACGGACAGGCCGCGGGCACCGACCGCCTCTCGGGCAGCCTGTTCCAGCGCCCGGCTGTCCTCTCGGTAGAGAAACGGATCCTCGTGCCCAGCTGAACCCGCCTTGGTGCAGCTCTGAGCACGGCAGGTCTGGCCCCGTCTCAGCAGAGCGGGCAGCATCAGGAAGGAGATGATGTGCAGGAGCTGTGGGGATGGAGGAGGGGGAGACCCCAGCCCCACATCCTCCTGTCCTCACCACCTCAGGTCAGACGCTGGATGGCAGCCACGTCCTGCCCCTCCTCACCACCCTGCAGGCTGCTGTGGGGTGGCTGGGGCTGCGCGGAGGGGATGTGGGGGAGGCGATGGCCCCAGGGGAAGCATCACCCCCACCCACCCTTGTCCACCTCACCGCCACTCCGGCGGCCTCAGCATCACGGAGACGTCGGGTTCCAGAACACGGGGACAGCTGGGGGGTGCAGAGGAGACAGAGAGGAGCGCTGGAAGAGGGGAGGAGGGGCCCCGGGCCTGGTGCAGGAGCTGCTGGGTCTCGGGGCAGGCCCCACGGGAGCCATGGTGAAGCTGGGCCTGGCTGCAAACCGGGCCCGCCTCCTTGCCATGTAGTCTTGGCTGGCACAGGTCGGGAGGGCTGTCAGTCTCCTGCCCTGAGGTGCTGCTGTCTTTGATTGGCCCCCTGGTGCTCAGGCTGCTGGGCTGCAATGCCCACCCTTCACCTGAGGTGATGCACTGCCATTGGCTGCCTGGGCTGTCACTCTGCCCCGATGCAGCGCTCACCTTCCCCTGAGGTGATGCTGCCTCTGATTGGCCCCCTGGTGATCAGGTTGTCCTGCTGGGTGTCTCCCCTTCACCTGAGCTGATGACCTCTGATTGGCTACCTGAGCTGTCACTCTGCCCGCATGCAGTGCCCACTCTCCTCTGAGGTGATGCTGCCTCTGATTGGCTCCCTGGGCTGTCACTGCCGTGCTGTGGGGACCACCCTCCCCTGAGGTGATGCTCTCCCCTATTGGCTGCCTGAGGGGCCGCTCTCCCCTCCGCCGCTCCCTGCCCAGCTCTGAGGCGATGTGGTGATGAACTCCAAAGGTGGCCGGGTGCTCCAGGTGACCCTGTGGGCACGGCAGAGCAGGGGACCTTGTGCTGGGGAGGGAGCGGCAGCCATCGCCCCGTCCAACCGCCCGGCTCTGCTCTGCAGGGCTGGCCCGGCGTGAGAGCAGAGCATGGACGGCATTGCCCAAAGGGCTCCTGGGCACGGACAGGCCGGGGGCACCGACCGCCTCTCAGGCAGCCTGTTCTAGCACACGGCCACCCTCTCGGTGCACAAACGGATCCTCGTGCCCAGCTGAACCTGCCCTGGTGCAGCTCTGAGCCGTTCCCACGCGCCCTGTCCCTGGATCCCAGGAGCAGAGCTCAGCACCTCCCCCTCACATCCCCTCCTCGGGAAGCTGTGGAGAGCGGTGAAGTGGGACAGGGAAACACACGGCTGTGGGCAAGAACAGTCAGGTTGGGGCCTGAGAATGAGGATTTTGGCCCTGAAAATGAGGCTTTGCAGGTGAGGACTCTGGACTGAGGCACAGGGAACCTTCCCCCGGCTCAGGGCAAGGCTGTGCCAGGCCAGAGCACGCAGGAGGTGGCCATCTCTGCACCACGGCACGAGTGGCGACTCGCCGGCTTGGCAGGGCGCGGGGGCCTTTCTGTGCCCGGGGGTGCCTGGGGAGGGGGCAGGCTGCCTAAAGCCCCTCCCCTCCTCCTGCCCTCCAGGCCTCTGTGCTCCAGCGGTGGGCTGCTGGGAAAGGATGGCATTGAGATGCTCCCCGGGCAACCCTGCTTCCCCGGGGGCAGATGAGGGTGGTGAAGGACTGGAACAGATTGCCCAGAGAGGTGGTGGAGGCCCCATCCCTGGAAACATTCAAGGCCAGGTTGGACGGGGGCCTGAGCAACCTGCTCTGCTTGGTGATAGCCCTGCCCACTGCAGGGGGGTTGGGATAGAGGACCTCTAAAGGTCCCTTCCAACCCAAAGCATTCTACGGTTCTATGATTCTGTTCATTTACAGCTCCTTAAGCAAGGCTACATTGAATAAAGCTGAATTGACTTTTGAAATACAGGATCTGTTGTTACAGAAGCTTACGACTCTTTGGAGATGCTCTGGCAAATGGAGGTCAGGCTTTTGGTTAACGTGACCTTTTGAAATTGGATATGAACACCGAAGTACTTTGAATACAGATACTCGCAGTTCCCAATGATTAACATCAGCATTTAGTGCGATGTGTTCCTATATCTGTGTGTTGATTTATTTGAGGATTGACAGCATTTACAGGAATAGACAAGTAATTTTGCTCTGTGGAGGCTTTTGCTCATGTGTCTACTGAAGTTTGTTGTTTCTTTGTTGTAAATGTTCTTCTGCCTCTAGGCTGTGAACAACTTCAGAAATGGAACTGGCTACACCAAAAGGCTCCCTAAGGACATTCAGCAGCAACAGCAGCAGCAGCTGCCACCACCACTCACGTGTCTTACACCTGCTGGACCTGTCTGGTAAGTAAATCTGTAGATCAAGCTGAATACAAAAGACCTCAAAATGCTCAAGTTCGATTTTTCTGCTTGAGCTTCCCCGCTAGTAGATTCTCTGTCCTTACTGACAGTTCCAGACAATACTGGAAGTTCTGGCTTTTGTTTCTACTTTGAAGGAGAACACTTTGAGTAGTTGGAAGTGTGCCTCATGCAAGAATTTTCTCAGCGGTATTTCTTGTTTGGTTCCGTTGTCAGTCACGCAGTACAGGTTTACCCTGAAAGAGGAACTTGTTTTCCCCAGGAGCCCTTTGATTTGAAGTTGCCAGCAGTTCCTGAAGTAACCATTTCGCTATGTCAAACCTCGCTGAGGGCATTCATTTGTCTTTAGCACTGAGGAAACAGTATTTGAAGGAGAAGTGTCAAAGCACAATTCTAGGTCAAATTGACTAGGGGTTTTCACATGACTTTTTTCTCCGGTATTTCTATCATCAATATAATGATAAGTCAGAGTCAACCTCAGCAACACACAGGTAGCCACTGCCGCAGCAGGAGAGGAGATCGGGGGTGCCCAGGACGCAGTGGCCCTGGCTGGGGTGCACAGGGCTCGGGGTGCCTGGAGCAGAGGCAGCAACGTCTGAGGCGGCAGAACAGGCGCCTGGTGCGGATCGGTGTCACCCGACACCGATCAGGTGAGAAGAGACAACGTGTCGGGAAGAGAGGTTCAGGCCCCTTGACCTGTCCGTCAGGTAAAGGTCTCGCTTGGCTCCCCCTCCCAAAGAGACTTATCAAGTGCCCATTTTTATATCTTTGAAAATGTTGTGGCGAGGTAAGACTAAGTCAATTCTTGTGTATGGATTGGCTCTTGGCACGGAATGTCGTGTGGTCAGAAGCGGGACTCAGCAGTGTGACACGCCTTCAGAGCGGGCATCTTGGTGTGCGCATCCGGGGGCCATCTGTTCTTTATCCGAAGCGATCTCTGGCTGTGCGGCCTCCACGGCGCCCCACAGATCACTTGGTTTACAGTGGTGGGCCATCCCCCCTTGCTTCTGTCTGAGAAGATAAGCACCAGTCAGTTGCTCCCTTTGTTAACTCTTCGGCTCTTGGCGCCTCAGTCCCAGCATGTCTTTTGTCTTGTGTTGACAAGTCCAGCAAGGCCATCGCTTCCAGATGCCCTTAGTCCCTGTTTCCCGAGATAATTCAAGAGATTTACTGTTGCTTTCCTTACTTGTGATTGGTCTTCCCCTGCAAACAACAGGTCATCACCACAGTGTAATATCTTCACCTCCGGCTTTGCTTCCTATCCCTTTCCTACTTTTTCCAAGGCCTGTCCACACCATTCAGGAGATCCCTTCTATCCCTGGGCTAAAACTGTCCACTGAAACGGATGTTTCCGTCCTGTGTTGGGATCCTCCCATTCAAAAGCAGAACTTTCCCTGCTTTCCCTCTCTAATGGGCATACCCAAAAGGCATCCTTTCAATCAATCACTGAGAAGCATTCCAACCCCTACTATTCTGTGATTCTGTGATTCTGTGATTTGCTGTTTTCAGGGATATGACTGATGATGGTGTAGGGATTGGGGACCGCAGGACACCATTCCCAGACTAGTTTGTTCATTTCCCTCAACTCTTGCACTAGTCTGTAAGATCCATCCCCTTTCTTTACTGGCAGTATAGGGGAGTTGTACGGGGACATGCACTGTTCCAGTAGCCCCTCTTTTAAAGTTTTCAGTTACTGGCTTCAATCGCAGTCTCCCTTCCTGTCAAATGGCCTATTGCCTCATCTTTCTTGGTCTGTTCTTGTTTAACAGTCCATTTCTAGGCCTCCTCGATTTCCAGGGCCCACCCACACAGGTTCCTCTATGTCGGTATCTCCTGCATCGTTAAGCGCAGTCGGACTACTACATTGTTTCCCCGTGGAATTAATCCTATCCCTAACTTCCCTATCAAATCTCTTCCCAACAAATGAGATCCTTCCAAAGTAAACTTCTTCCTCCTATGAACCTCAGCAGGACACGGGACCTCTGGTCTTTGGAAATGTGTATTTGTCAATGTCCAAGACTCGACCCTCTGCGAAGAGATCTCAGTGGTTCCCACAAGTCTCGCTTTCAGTTTTGTGCCTCAGGGAAAGGGTCAGATTTTAGGGCAACACCGATAAAGCAAACACTCTGTTGGAACACAGCATTTGGAGAAGCATGTGGTGGGAGCTAAAATGACATCTTGACTAAAGTAGCCAGCTATGTCTGGGCTGCTGGAAAGCGTGGGCGTCGGGCAGGTCTGCAGGCAATGCCGCTTCCTTCGGGGGCTGCCATTTCCTCTCTGCCCTCTGCCTCCCTACAGAAAAGACTTGCCCAGGGGATGGAGAAACGCGGCTTCTGCTGGGGAAAGCCTCAGCCAGGGCTCAACTGGTGAAGCAAGCCTGGGGCCAGGGAGAGCCGAGGGGGCAGAGGTCCTGCAGGCAGCGGGACAGGCCAGGAAGGACGCTGCCGGCTCAGCTCGCCGCACATCGGAAGGACCCCACGGGCTTGTTCTTCTGGCTTTTTAATAATTCAAACGGAGTCGTTTTCCTGCCAAAGGCTGCACCTCCGCCTGCCTTAGCAGCAGCAGCAGCACAGCGCTCGCAGGTTGCGTCCCAGTGTCCGGCACCGCCGCCGCCACGGAGAGCCCAGCCTGTGCATGGTCTGAGCTGCCAGGGAACGGACGGAGGATTCACTGTCTCTCTCCAGGTTCTTGAGGGCTGTGACAGAAAGCAACAGAGCCGAGATGAACCCCCGCTGTGTGCAGAGACCCCCAGGCATCCCCTCCAGCCCGTGCTCCCTACTCACCCCTGCAGAGCCAGGAGATCTGCTGCTCGCTCCTCAGGTACCGTTCGGCAAGCCCTAGGCACAGAGCTGGGTCAGAGCCCCTGCTCCCCAGCACGCTGGTGCCAGCGCAGCGGCGGGGGCTGGGGCCAGGCTGCCAAAAGAGGGACCGCGGGGCTGTGGCTCACCGATGAACCTCACGGCCTCCTCTCGCAAGCTGGGCTGAGCATCCTCCAGGTACCGCACGCTCTGACACAGGTATTTGTCAACCCTCCTTGTGTCCCGCGCCAGCTGGAGAGAGCAGAAGGACATGGGCATGTGGCAGTCCCTCCTCCCAGCGCCTGCCATTCCCCTTCCCACCCAGGCCATTGCCGTCTCCCAGCCAGGAGCCCTGTGGGGGGTCCCGAGACCCCCTCCCTCCCTCTGCAAGGCCCAGATGGGCCAGAGTCTCCAGATCCTGGGGCTTGTCCTCACCAAGCACTCTGCAATCCTCCGTGTCTGCCCTCTCTGCACCCGGGCTTTGAGCTTCTTCCAGCCGAGGAGCTCTGCTGCAGCCAGGAGGGCTTCTCTGGAGGCCTGCAGAACAGCAGAAGCTGGGAGATGGCACCACGGCCTGGGGAGGGAGACCTGGCGTCCCCGTCCTCTTGGCTTTGTTGCTGGGCTGATCCCACCCTTAGGAAGCTGGGACGTGCCCTGGCCCAAACAGCTGGGGGTCTCTTCCCTGCACCACGCTTAGCTTTGAAGTCTGTACCTGGGCCACGCTGTCGACCTGGTCGCTCATGTGAAAGATCAGCGGGACCAGGAACCCCCGCACTTTGATCTTCATCTTCCACTCTTCGTTCTCCACCACTGACTGCAGCAGGATTCTGCAGAGGCTGATGGAGAGCTCTCGCAGCTGGCTGGAGTGCTGGTGGCAAGGAGGAGAAATGGACTTGAGAAAGAGCGTCAGCCTGCCCGTGCTGGGCAGGGGCGTTGTCATGGCTGAGGTGAGGGGAGATGTAGGGGGGGCCCATGCTTGGCTGCAAAGCCCAGAAGACATCCCACGAGAGCCCGGGGGAGCAGACCCTGCTCCACGGGCTGCCCACAGGGCTGGGCTGAAGGGCAACTGTCCTTGCAGGGTGCCCATGTGCGGGGCTCAGACTCCCTCATCAGCCTTACATGGTGAAAGAGGGGCGAGAGATCCTCCACCAGCTGCACAGCGATGTGGCTGGCCTCGGTCCTGTTCAGGTGACCCATCACATTTCTGACGACCACCAGGAACTTCATCTTCATATTTGTGTAACCACCATGGAGCATCTTCATGATGTGTGGCAGGAGGGCCTTCATTTTTCTTGCCTGTATCAAAGACAGAGTTTCCCTTTGTCCAAGGCCAAGCCACCACCCCACTCACTGCACCAGCCCCGGGCTGCCAACTTGGCTCCCCTTGACAAAGTCCTGCTCACCGTGTCAGGTCTCTCCGACAGCGTGACGAGGACTCCGAGGATCAGGGAGACCGTCACCAGGTTTGGATGCCTCTCATTGCTCTCAAGCTGGGACTCGTCAGCAACATCCTCGGACTGAAGCTCACTGCTGGCCGTCAGCTGAAGCAAACACAGCAGTGAGATACTGGCAGAGGCTGCAGGGCTCACGGAGGGTGACCAGCTCTTGCTGATGCCAAGATCACACCAAGACAGCTGGGTTTGTCAGGGAGGGATGGAGAGGGAGGGAGGGACAATGCCTGCCACGGCTGAAGGGCAGGCAGTGCAGCCACAGCCCACTTACATCCGCCAGCCAGAAGTCAGGGTCTTGTATGATCACATCCAGCATGTTTCCTGTTGCTTCCTTGTGAAAGATGCTGGAGTCTTTCATTGCCTCGATGAGCACCAGGACCATGTCTGTCCTCTCGTGAGGCTTAAGGTATCTTGCAGATTCCTAGAGGAGGAAGGCGGGGAGCAAGGACAAGTCACACCGAGTGCCCTGATGGTGCTGCTGAGCTGGGTGATGCGAGCAGCCCTGGCGAGAGATGCCTGGCCGTGCTGGTGGCAGTGCCCGCGGGAAAGCCGGCAGCAGGGACTGCGGTGGCTGCTGAGGGGAGGATGAGAAGAGAGGGCAGTGGGGTGAGGGAGGACGGTTGGGCTCCTGGGCACAGTGTGCTGGTCCTGCAGCGAACCAGGGCTTGCTGGTGGTCAGGAGCTGCTGCTGGGACACTGAGTGCAGCCCTGGCACGGTCCCTGCTCCAGGACAGCAGCAACCCTCTCACCAGGGACAGCAAGGCCACGTCAGCCCCATTCATTCTGGACACCTTTGCTCACACGAGTGCCCTGCTGACGCCGTGGAGAAGAGTCCCAGCAAGCGAGGAGCTCCTTACCCTGTTCATGACAGCGGTTGCACACTGCGAGTAGTCGATTTCACCTTCACAACGGAGCTGTGGTGCTTCATCTTTTAGCAGTGAGCGGCCTAAACAGCGGGGCAAACACACAAGAGTCAATGAGACACGGCAGCTTTGTTGGCAAGCTTACCAAACCCCCTCAGCTCTGCCTGCAAGATGGCAGGTCACAAGCGGTTGAGGAGATTTCTGGAGGGCATCAGGAAAAGCTTCGTGCTACAAGCAGTGGTGGGAGCAGCCGGGGTGCTGCAGAGATGGATGTGCTCTTCACGAAGAGGGAAGACATGGCTTTGGGGCATGGTGATCAATGGTGGCTTTGTCTGTGCGGATCATAAAACCGCGTGTTTCAAGATCGTGAAAGGAGGGAGGAAGGAGAGCAGCAGAGAAGAGATGTTGGCCTTCAGGACAGCACTGAGCTTCTGCAGCCAAATGAGAGCTGGGATGCTGCGGGAAGCGGCTGTGAGGGCAAAGGAGGTCAAGAGGAGAAGCAGTCCCATCAGGAGGTGTCTGTGTGCTGAGGGATGAAGCCCGCCCCAACTTGTCTTACTCTTTTGATTCTCCATGAATTGTTGGAGGAAACGAAAAGCGTCTGTAGCCAGAGGGGCTGTGGCTTCACTGGAAGATTGGAAGAGGACGAGACATCCCAGCAGCCGTCCCAGGATCGGGATCTGGATGTCCCTGTAGCAGACAGGGCCGTAGGTGTCTCTTCCAGCGCGGTCCCAGGCCTGGGTGAGGGAGGCAGAAGAGCAGAAAGGGTGAGGGCGGGCAGCTGGTGCCAAAGCCCTGAAGCTCCGAGTGCCCAGGGCTGCATCCCTGGAGAGTCAGGGCTTTGCCGGGCCGTGCTGACCGCGGCTGCCAAAGCTGGGCAGCAGCCCCCGCACGGGGAGAGCTGCCAGCTGCCAAAGCTGTGCAGGGAGATGGGGGAGGTGGCCTGGCTGGAGGGTGCCTGGCTCCTTACCTCCACCGTGGGTTTGTCGGCCAGAAAACGGCTCAGGTACACAATCCTCTGCAGGGCCCTCTCCTGCACAGCCATGTTGTCTGAGGTGGCCAAATCCAAGAGCATCTGGGAAGAGAGAAGGTGCTGGTGAGCCCTGGGAGCAGACACGCACGGCAGCACAAGCAGCCCTGCTCAGTCCACAGAGGCTTCCTCTGATCTTCTCGAGCAAAACCTGTGGTGGGCTTTCTTCCCCTCAGGTCCCTCGCAGGCGTGGGACAAATCCCGCGGGCCAAGCTGGTGGCCAGGCAGCAAGGCAGATGCCCCCCTCTGCAGCTGCTGTGCTCTGGCAGAGCCCGCTGGGCGGCCCCCAGTTAGCCAAGGGAGCTGGGCACCCTCCCCACACTGTGCTCTCCCTGCATGGCACCGCCGTGAGCGCCGTCCACTCAAGAGCAGGCACCCCCTTCCCCCACGGGGAGCAACTGCCCCTGTGAAGCCCACGCTTTGCCCGTGCCAGACCTGAAAGATACTCTGCAGCCCCTCGCTGACCCTGGAGGCAGGATAGCTGAGCACCACGCTCTCTAGCATCTTGTCCATGGCCATCAGAGTCTGCAAGGAAGACAAAGGGCTGTGGCAGCCATTCCCTCTCCCTCCAGGAGACTGACCTGACCTCCTGGCACCAAGGGAGGACTCCTGCCCTGCCTTGCGCTGCCCGGGAGAGACGCAGGGGCAGACAGTCTGCTGCGGGCAGAGCAGCCTGCGGCACTGGATGTGCGCGGGCACGGCGGAAGGGGACAAAGGGATGAGGGTGGGGAAGCAAAGCAGAGCCCCTGGCCTGCCTCGGGTCTCCAGTCAGATCCAGACCAGGGAGCAGCCCAGAGGGACTGGGGGCTCCTGTAGCTCACCCAGCTCTTACCATCCTGTAGAGGGAAAAGTGCTGGGCTTCTATTTCCCCTTTTGGAGGAAGCCAGAAGACGCTCCTGAAGCAGGCTGCTAGGAGGCTTCTCTCTTTGCCCTCCAGCACCCTCTGCACTGAGCTGCAAGAGAGAGCCAGTGGGACACTGGTGCTGGGAGCGGTGCCTCGAGGCCTCGTGCAGGTGGAGGCAGACCTGTGGGGCAGGGTCCCCAAGAGGGTCGGGCAGGTACCTCAATGCGATGATGGCATCCATGGCGAGCTGCCGCACTGGTGTGCTCAGTTGGTCCGTGGGTTCCTCGTCCAGCAGCATCTGTGGAGCACGACCAGGATGGCACCTGGCAGGTGCAGGCACCCAGTGCCACCAGACCCTCACCCTGGCCCAAGTGCTGTCCTCACAGGGTGCCGGGGGGCCTGGCCCCTTTCCCCGGAGCCGCCGGGTGTCCCCTCACCTCAGTACACTCTACCAGCCTGAATCTGCGGCAGAAGATATCCAGGCCCTCTGACAAGCCAGTGAGCTGGACGGTTCTGAGCAGCAGGCGGATGCTGTCTAGGAACCTCATCTTCTGGTCCACGTGCTGGCAGCCGGGGCACAGAGAGACAAACAGGGAGCGTGAGAGGGGACACACGGCCATGGAGAGAAGATGCCAGCACAGCCGCATCAGAAATGGCCATGGTTACCTCTTCTGGACTGCTGACAAAAGCCACGATGAACTCCACAAGTTCTCTCTCCCGTTGGTACACGGGTAACCAGCTCGCATCTAGTAAAGGAGGAGAGGAGGGGGGCTGCAGAGAGGGTGTGGTGGCAGGAGAGCGCAGAGGCAGGAGCTCTGCCCTCCATCCAGCCCCATGCCCCCTCCCTGGTCACAGTTGTCCCGTGCGCGTCAGGGCTGGAGCGTGCCCGGCAGACGGGCTGCGATGCTGGAGCACGGCGCAGCGGGGAAAGCCCCCAGTGCAGCGGGCTGAGGAGCTGGCTTGCAGCCGGGCAGGAAAAGTCCCCGCGTCCCACAGCACGGCCCTGGAGCACGAGCTGGGTCCCCTCTGCTCTCTCCCTCCTCGGGAGCTGGCACTCAGGCAGCATCACGGCCACCACCCGCAGGACCCCCGCTGCCAGCGTGCGGGGAAATGGCGATGCCGGCGTTGAGCACGGTGTGCTCGCTGGCCCCAGCCCTGCCCAGACCCACGGGGCCCCTCACTCACCAATCTGCAGTGGCTGGACCACGCACACCTCATCGGACTGCGGCAGAGAGCTGCTGTCCTGGGGAGCCCCATCCTCCTCGCAGGCCACCCCGGGGCAGCTGGGAGATCTCTCGGCCATCATGCGGGATGGATGAAAGGGATAGGGATAGACAAGTGGGAAGCTTCGGCAAAAAGGCTCGGCGCCGCGGGGAAAGACGTGGGCTGCGCTCGGGGGCTCCTCGGCAGCTCCGGGCTCCTGCCCTGTCCCGTCGCCGTCCTGCTGGACACTGCGGGCTGGAGGCTGCAGCCGTGCTGACCACGTGCAGCGCAGTGGAATGTCAGCAAGTGAGGTCACAAGGGCCCCAGTGTGACCCAGGCAGGGAGGGGCAGGGCGTCCCTGGGGCTCTCAGGCACCTGGGTGCTCTCAGGGGGCCTCCAGCCCCCCTCTGCCCTTCTGTCCCCTCGGGACCTCCCTGCTGCCCTCCCGGCTGTCCCAGAGCCCCATGCTCAGACACCCCGGCGTGCCCCAACGACGTCCCTTGCCTCTCGGCGTACTGCAGAGCCCTGCCCCTGCCCCTCAACGGCGTTAAATGTGTCAGATTCACTCCAGCTCAGCAGAAATCCTGCTTTTGTGTCTCCTCAACTCTGCTCCTCCTCCCACCAAACAGGAAGAGCTCATGCCTTCCAGCCCTGGTACACTCCGGACCCCTTCCGAGGCCTTCAGTGCACCCCAGACCCCTCTGCGGGACCCCGAGCTGCCCTCAGGGACAACTGCGTGGTCCCGCTGGGGTGGAGGATCCCTGGGCTGCTGTGGCAGGGCTGCCCTCCAGCCTGTGTGGGGTGTTTGTGGCTGTGGTGGTTTAACCCCAGCCGCCAACTGAGTAGCACACAGCCGCTCGCTCACTCCCCCCACCCCGTTCTGATGGTGTGCTGGTTTCAGCTGGGATGGAGTTCGTTGTCTTCCTGTTAGCTGGTGGAGTGCTGCGGTTTGGGTTTGGGCTGATGACGATGCTGATAACGCGCTGATGTTTCGGTTCAGCTGCTAAGCAGGACTACGCAGCCAAGGACTCTGCCATACCGTAGGGTGTCATGCTGAGCATACACGGGGGTTAACTGGCCAAAGGGTGCCACGGCTTGGCAACTAACTGGGCAGCGGTCAGCGGGCGCTGAGCAATTGTACTGACCGATGCCCGACTCTTCTTCTGGGTCATTCAATAGGAAGGGCTTACGAGCCGACGGGAATGGGGAACGTGCATTCTCCAAAACCCCACAATGCCTAAGCAGGCTTGTGTTTCCTTTTTGCTGGTCGCTGCAGACGTAGCTGCCGTTGTGGTGATCACATCCATTGGGATCTGACGACGGCCATCTTGCCATTTGACACCTAAAGACCGGATCGCCTGCGCAGGTCCCTTGGCCTTACTTTGTTTGATGGCAAAGCCGGCTTTCAGAAGGATTTGGACTATTCTGTTCCCTTTCTCCAAACCTGCTGCTGCTCTGTTGCCCCACACGATGATGTCATCAAGGCACTGTAGGAGTTGCGGAGCTTTCCCCTGTTCCAGCACACTGTGGATCAGCCCCTGGCAAGTGGTGGGGCTGTGTGGGGCAGCCGATTCCAGGTGTCCTGGACGCCCCTCCAAGGGACAGCAAACACTGGCCGGCACTCTGCTGCCGAGGGGATTGAGAAGAACACATCAGCGTGGCGTACCACTCTGCTACCTTGTACTGCAGTGGATAGTGAAGTTCTAGCGTGTCTGGCATGCTAGAGCTCACAGGCAGCAGGATGACTTCATCCAGGCCATGACACCCTGCTGTCAGTCTCCACTCTCCATTAGACTTTCGCACCGGCCATACGGGACTCGTCAAGGATGAGCGAGTCCTGCTGATCCCTCCTTGACTCTCCAGTGGACGGATCAGCTTCTGGCTGGGGATCACAGAGTTCCTCGGCTAGCATGTCTGACAGTTTCTCCACAGCTGAGACGCAGGCCTGTAGGGAGGAAGAGACACTCTGTATTGCCGGAGTTGACCCGCCAATTCATCCACTGTTTGTTCCTCTCCGTCTTGCCAGGTCTCAACTGCCAAGGAGTTGACATACGATGACGGTTCGCTCTGTACAAAGTTCCACCACACGGGCTGCGTGCACTTCACTTTGTCTGGATCTTTGGGTAACTGCTCATTGTTCAAGTCATCATAAATCCCCTCTAGCACAGCTGAGTCCGTCCGGTACTGGATACCTCTCTCCATGGTGGTCCACTCGCCTGGGTGACACATAACATCTTCCTTGAAGGGACTCCTTGCCTTCCCGCCCGACAGCAGTCACCTCCAGAGGCCCCTTTTCCAATCGCTTTGTCAATACCCCCTTCCCTCGGAAGGAATCACAGCTGCTTGGCTTCCTTGCCCTTGATCCCAGGCTGCCGGTTCCATTACCCCAGCGCTGCAGCCGCCCGGACGACGGCTGAAATCGCTGACCTGAAATGCTCTTGTATTCCCCACCTCTTCCAGACAGCAAATTCCTTCATCTTTGGCCAGACACAAAATTCAGTGCTGGGATTTGAACATGGTTACCCCGGCCTGATTGCCAGCAATATCACGAGTGGCTCGACCCACCTCTCCAATAAATCTCTTGATTTGTCATACCCTGCCACTTTCTGCCAGCAGCAATTTCTGTTACGCCCTTTAATTTAGTTCCTACTTGTTATCTACGAGAATGCTGCATTGCTGGGCAGCCCCAGGTGGGGTTCAGGGACTGCAGCTGCAAATGCTGCACTTGGACACTTCATAGCGTGCAGGTACCTAAGACGGGTATCAGAGCCCAGCTCTTTGGCTGGCCCTTGGACCGCAGGCAGAGACGACGCCTTGGTCCATGCTGTAACTGCTGTTCTGCCTTGTTCCTGGGTTGTGCATCTTAACGTTAGAGCGTCAAAGCAGTCTGAGCTGTGCTGGCGTCATCCTGCACGCAATAGCAGGGACGTACTGGACTCGAGGATTGCTCCCTTGGCAATCCAGTCGGGGTCTGGCGCGTATCCCAACGTTGTTTGAGGAGGATGACTCTTAACTCCCGATGTCTCTGTAATAGAAGCATAAAGATGGGGAAAGCGGCAGGAATCTGCCCCTGAAGCAATTACTCCTTCCAAAAATTATGGAGGTGGCAGGAAAAATGGGGGAGTTACCCAGAAAGAATGTCGTAAGCAGTGCTGCGAAGGAGAGCCTTACGCGAGCGGAGGGCGGTGGCAGGGCGTAGCTGGGGGAGGGGAGGGCCCAGTGCAGGCCATGCTCCTTTTAAGCTTGCCTCGCTCCTGCTGCATCCCCCTCGCTGCCGTCTTTTGGGGAAATGGCGACGTTGCTCCCTCATGGAACCTGGTGCCATCACCACCGGAGGCAGAGCCCATGTGCACTGCGATGGGTGGGAACCCCCAAACTGCCGCCAGGACCCTGGCCCGGCCCCTGTCTCCCCACACCTCCGGCAGCCGAGAGCCACGCTCCAAGCCTTGTCTTTGGTGGGCTTCAGCGATGCTGGCAGGAACTGGGGTGAACAGGAGAGGAAGCGAGTGTTCCGCTGCCCTTGGACTTTTCCACACATGTGTCCTGGGATGCTGCTGGGGGAGAGCTGCCAGGAGCAGCAATCTCTTCCCCCATCCCACACAAACCTCTTTTCACCAGCCTCCCTCCCACAGCTCTGTCTGCTCCCTTCTCTCTCCTCTGTTTGTGACACCCCCCAAGGATGCTGTACTTTAAGCACATGGTGCTCCCACTCTGCAGAGTCCAGGGACCTCTCGGTTCTTCCTCAAAAGCAAGAGGAAGAAAAATCTTTTGCTGTTATTGAAGCTCACAATAAAAGACAAGCGCGGTGGTCTCCTCTGCGGGCAGACCTCTCAAAAGTCCCAGGCTAGCTGGTCAGTAAGGGCCTGCGAGCCCCTGCGCCAAAGCCCTTGCAAGGCCAAAGACACAGGAGGGGTCGCACGGGCAATGTCAGAGCAGAGGATTCAACCTGGGGAAGGATGCGCTTCCTGCGGCTCATCCCCGCTGCTTGGCCGCAGCTCCCAGGACAACGCCGGCTCCTGAGTCCCAGCACACGTTGGCAACACACATTTTCTCCTGAACGACCCCCTGCTTTCTGCCCATTTCACAGAATCACGCAGAATCACAGAATGGGAGAGGTTGGAAGGGAGCTCTGTGGGTCATCCAGTCGAAACCCCCTGCCAAAGCAGGGTCACTCAGAGCAGGCAGCACAGGACCGCTTCCAGGCGGGTTTTGAATATCTCCAGAGAAGGAGACTCCACAGCCTCCCTGGGCAGCCTGTTCCAGGGCTCTGTCACCCTCAGAGGAAAGAAGTTCTTCCTCATGTTCAGACAGAACTTCCTCTGCTTCAGCACTGGACACAGCACTGCAGATGGGGCCTCACTAGGGCAGTGTAGAGGGGAAGGAGAACCTCCCTCGACCTACTGCCCACAGTCCTCCTCATGCATCCCAGGATCCCATTGGCCTTCTTGGCAGCCAGGGCACACTGCCGCCTTATGGTCAACCTGTCGTCCACCAGCACACCCAGGTCTCTCTCCACAGAGGTGCACTCCAGCAGGTCCCCCCCAAGCTTGTACTGGTGCATGGGGTTGTTCCTCCCCAGGTGCAGGACTCTGCCCTTGCCCTTGTTCAACCTCAGCAGGTTCCTCTCTGCCCAACTTTCCAGCCTATCCAGGTCACGCTGAAGGGCAGCACAGCCTGCCGGTGTATCCACCACTCCTCCCAGTTCTGTGTCGTCAGCAAACTGGCTGAGGCTACACTCTAACTCTTCATGCAGGTCGTTGATGAAGAAGTGAAACAAGACTGGGCCCAGTACTCACCCTGGAGGGACACCACTAGTTACAGGCCTGCAACTAGACCCAGCGCCGCTGATGACAACCCTCTGAGTTCTGCCTTTCAGCCAGTTCTCAATCCACCTCACTGACCACTCATCCAGCCCACACTTCCTGAGCTTCCCTAGGAGGATGTTACGGGAGACAGTGTCGAAAGCCTAGCTGAAGTCGAGGTAGACAACATCCACGGTTCTCCCCTCACCTACCCAGCCGGGCATGCCATCGTAAAAAGCTATCAGATTGGTCAAGCATGATTTCTCCTTGGTGAATCCATGCTGACTACTCCTGATAAGCTTCTTTTCCTCCACTTGCTTGATGATGACCTCCAGGATGATCTGCTCCATCACCTTTCCCGGGGTGGAGGTGAGGCTGAGCGGCCTGTACTTCCCTGGGTCCTCCTTTTAGTGCCCTAGAGATGCAGGCTGGGCAAAGACTCAGGGCACTGCGGTGGGGACTTGTGGAGTCCTGGCTGAATGAGAGGGGACATAGCTTGCTGCGTTGAGCAACCCAGGTTCCGATCCGGAAGTGAGCCTTGGGAGCTGCTGACACGGAACCCTGCTGGGAAGGGAGAGCGACGAGCTCAGGACGCTGGAGCAGGGGGAACGTCACCGTTTCCTGCCACACTGTCACTTCCTTCCTGCCACGCTCTTGTTTCCTGCCACAGTACTGTTTTCACATCGAGATGCAGCTCTGCAGCAATCACAACGAGTTGCAGTAGTTTTGCCTATCTATGGGTTGAGGGTCTGACTAATCAGATGCTGTAATAGTTTTGCTATATAAACCTTTGTTTTTGCTGACTAATAAAGGTGAACGATCATACTCATTACAACGTTTCCGTAACCCACGCCAACATTTGGTAGCAGCGGATGAACGGTTTCCCTGCAGGAGTCCCTGAGTCTGCGGTGAGCAGCTAGAGAGGGGGCGTGGGAACAACGGCTGGGAGGGTCCTGCCTGGGTGCGAACGCGCAGGGCAGACACGGACGGCCGACTCCCAGGAATTTTTGAGCCACACTGGGGCTGCCTGGCGCAGCTAAATTTTAAGGTGGAGGCCGTGGTCGCAGGCATGGAGGTGGATGCTGCAGCAACGTTGCTCGTCGGTATTCTCTCTAAGAGAGGAATAGACGCAACGGCAAAGCGACTCATGAAGTTGATTAAACTGGAGCAACGATGGGGTCTCTTTGCGGATACCCCGCTACTGTTTTCCGTCTCGGAATGGCAAGAGTTAGGAGAGACTATGTGGGAAAGGACAAGAACGGGGGAGGAAAAGGAGGAAAGAGAGATAAAAGCCATCCGTGAGCTCTGGCGAACAGTATTACAGACCTTAAAAGCCATGAAAGCTGAACGAGAGGTGGCGTGTGCTGTAGCTCAGATGCTAGCTCCGGAGTCTGGGAAAGATGATGCGCCTAAGCCTGGGACATTAGCACGGGTTTTCGGGCTACCTGCCGTTAGAGGGATGACTGGGATCACCTGTAACACAACTGCCGAGATTCGGGCGAGTGCGGAGCACGGTTCCGGTCTGGGCGCAGTGGGGGGGTGGCCCACCAGAAGTTGCCGCTAGAGAGATCAAGTCCAAATGCGAGCCGGACGCGGTAGTACGACCGCCCCCGGGGAGAGGGGAGGAGTCGGGCGCAGAAGTGCGCCCTATGTAATCGATGGCCTTGCTGGACTTGTCGAATGCAAGACAAAAGACAAACGGACTGAGGCATCAAGAGCTGAAGAGCTAACAAAGGAAGGAAATAACTGGTGCTTATCTTATCAGACAAAAGTAAGGGGGGATGGCCCATCACTGTCAACTCAGTGATGTGTGGGGCGCCGCGGAGGCTGCGCAGCCAGAGATTGCTTCAGAGATTGCTTTGGACAAAGCACAGGTGGCCCCCGAATACACATACCAAGATGCCCGCTCCGAAGGCGTGTCACACTGCTGAGTCCTGCTTCTGACCACACGACATTCCATGCCAAGAGCCAATCGATACACAAGAATTGACTTAGTCCCACCTCGCAAAAAGATTTCCAAACATATAAAAATTAGCACTTGAAAAATCTCTTTGGGAGGAGGAGCCAAGCGAGAACTTCACCTGACGGACGGGTCGACGGGCCTGAACCTCTCTTCCCCACCCAAGAAGGGACGCCTTTTTGGTAAGAGTCGCGCCTCTGACTTTGTCAGACGTATCCCCGGGAACACATTGTTAACTAAAGTGCTAAACTATTACTCTGAGCTCAACTTTTGTAGACAGTGAATATATCAACCCCAATTCCGAATCTGTGATAACTGTCGCTTGAATAAATTACCTGTTGTTTCAACTTTGCGAAATTGTTTCAGTGAAAGTCCTTGGAAGGGCTCTGGCAGGCTAGTTGAATATCAGACTCCCCTTACCCCCCCTTTAACGCGACACCCTATCACTAACCCTAACCATAACCCTAACTCTAATGTAACCCCTAACCCTAACACTAACACCGACAATTAACCCTATCCCTAACCCTAACCCTAAACTCAACCCTAACCCTAAACCTAACCCTAAACCTGACACCCCTAACCCTAACCCTAACCCTAAACTTAACACCATTGCTAAATCTAACCCTAACCCTAACCCTAACCCTAACCCTAAACCTAACTCTAACAATAAACCTAACCCTAAACCTCACACTAACCCTCACTCTTACCTAAACCTAAACCTAACCCTAAATCTAACCCTAACGCTCACTCTAACCCTAACCTTAAACCTAGCCCTAATCCTAACCCTCACCCTAATGCTAACCCTAAACGTAACCCTCACCCTAACCCTAAACCTAACCCTAACCCTAACCCTAACCCTAAACCTAACCCTAACCCTAATCCAAACACTTACACTAACCCGAACCCTAAAACTAAACCTAACCCTAACCCTAACCTAACCATAACAATAACCCTAACCCTGACACATTTAACCCTAACCCTAACACTAACCCTAAACCCTAATCCTAACCCTAACCATAACCCTAATCCTAACGCTAACCCGAAGCCTAAACTCCCTAACCCTAAACGTAACCGAAACATTCCTAACTCTAACCCTAACCCCTTAACCCTGACTTTGACCCTAACACCAAATCTAACCCTAACCTTAATTCTAACCGCTAAACCTAATCCTAACCCTTAACCCTAATTCTAAACCTAACTATAAGCCTAAGCTTAAATTTAAACGCTAACCCTAACCCTATCCGTAACCCTAAGCCTAATACTAACCGTAACCCCTAACTCTAACCCTAACCCTAAATACTAATCCTAACCTTAACCATAAACCTAAGCTTAAACATAATCCCTAAAACTAATCCTTACCCTAACCCTAAACCTAAATCTGAGCAAACACTAATCCTAACCCTAACCCCTATCCCTAGTCCTGAACCTAACCATGACTCTAACTCTAACCCGAACCCTAACCCTAATTCTAACCCTAACACTAAAGCAAGCCCTAACCCTAAAAACCCTAAACCAAACTCTAACCATAAACCTAATCCTAACCCTAACCCTAACCCTAACCCTAACCCAAACCTTAAGCCATAACCCTATCCCTAACACTAAACCAAAACCTAAACCTATCCCTAACCCTAACCCTAACCCTAAACCTAAATCTAACCCTAACCCTAACCCTAACCCTATCCTTAACACTAACCCTAAACCTAAGCCTAATCCCAAACCAAACCCTAAATCTAACCCTAAACCTAACTTAACGCTAACCCTAACTCTAACCCCCAACACGAACCCTAACCGAAACAACCCTAACTCTAACCCTAAGCCCTTAACCCTGACCCTAAACCCAAACCTAACCCTAACCCTAACTCTAACCGCTAAACCTAACCCTAAACCTTAACCCTAAATCTAACCTTAACCATAAGCCTAACCCTAACTTTAAACCCTAACCCTATCCCTAACCCTAAACCTGACACTAACCCTCAGCCTAATACTAAACCTAACCCTAACCCTAAGCCTAAGCCTAAGCCTAAACCTAACCCTAACCCTAACCTTAACCCTAACCCTAACCCTAACGCTTAACCCTAAACCTAAACTTAACCCTAACCCTGACCTTAAACCTGACCCTAAATTTAATCATAATCCTACCCCTAACCCTAACCCCTAACCAAAACCCCAACCCTAATCCGAAAAATAAACCTAAACTTAAACCTAACCCTAACCCTAAGCCTAAAGCTAACTCTAACACCTAACCTTAACCTGAACCCTAAACACTAATCCTAACCTTAAAACTAAACCTAAGCTTAAACATAACCCCTAACCCAAAACCTAAACCTAACCCTAACCCTAAACCTGACCCTAAACCTAATCCTAACCCTAACACTAAGCCGAACCCAAACCCTAAAACCCCTAAACCTAACTCTAAACCGAACCTTAACCCTAACCCTAACCCTAACAGTAACCCTAACCCTAACCCTAACAATAGCAACCCTAATTCTAACCCTAACCCCCTAACCGGTCATCAACAAATATTGTTTAACGTGACCTACTCTCTCAAGCGAGTGCAACTATCAATGCTCGAGCGGTTAGGGAATAACAAGGATCTCCTGGCATGGTGGTTAAAAACACTCCAGGTCCCCAGGTGTCTCCCGCTTCATCCTCACTTAACATAATTCTATCTCCGCCTTCAGCAGAAACTCGCCACACATATTCAACAGCTGACTCGCTTGGCTGCCTGGAGTATTTCTCTTTTATTCTTTCAACTTCTGTCGGTGTCCACGGCACGGTACGTATAGTGGTATGGATTTCGTCATCATCATCAACAGCTGTTTTTAAAGCTACATGTTCAAGGGCAGAGACCAGAGTAGGAGCAGGGGCTTCCTTAGCTTCTTTTTGTGCACAAGATAAACAGGTGCCTAACACTGCACAAATCACTCCATTACCTTCACCTGTTTGGAGCTTTTGTGAAACCTGACACTGTTTAACACATTCAACTACTTTCTTTTCACCCTTCCAAAACTTCTGGGCCCACTCCTTCCCGGCCTGGGAAAGGGCACAACACGCAGGTGAAAAAACATAGCATAGAACAGAATCATTTAATTTGGAAGGGACCTACAATGACCATCTAGTCCAACTGCCCGACACCTTCAGGGCTGAGCAAAGGCCAAAGCGAGTCATTGAGGGCATTGGCCAAAGGCCCCTTGGGCATGGACAGGCCCGGGGCACCGACCGCCTCTCGGGCAGCCTGTTCCAGTGCCCGGCTGTCCTCTCGGTAGAGAAAGGGATCCTCGTGCCCAGCTGAACCCGCCTTGGTTCAGCTCTGAGCACGGCAGGTGTGGACCCGTCTCAGCAGAGCGGGCAGCATCAGGAAGGAGATGATGTGCAGGAGCTGTGGGGATGGAGGAGGGGGAGACCCCAGCCCCACATCCTCCTGTCCTCACCACCTCAGGTCAGACGCTGGATGGCAGCCACGTCCTGCCCCTCCTCACCACCCTGCAGGCTGCTGTGGGGTGGCTGGGGCTGCGCGGAGGGGATGTGGGGGAGGCGATGGCCCCAGGGGAAGCATCACCCCCACCCACCCTTGTCCACCTCACCGCCACTCCGGCGGCCTCAGCATCACGGAGACGTCGGGTTCCAGAACACGGGGACAGCTGGGGGGTGCAGAGGAGACAGAGAGGAGCGCTGGAAGAGGGGAGGAGGGGCCCCGGGCCTGGTGCAGGAGCTGCTGGGTCTCGGGGCAGGCCCCACGGGAGCCATGGTGAAGCTGGGCCTGGCTGCAAACCGGGCCCGCCTCCTTGCCATGTAGTCTTGGCTGGCACAGGTCGGGAGGGCTGTCAGTCTCCTGCCCTGAGGTGCTGCTGTCTTTGATTGGCCCCCTGGTGCTCAGGCTGCTGGGCTGCAATGCCCACCCTTCACCTGAGGTGATGCACTGCCATTGGCTGCCTGGGCTGTCACTCTGCCCCGATGCAGCGCTCACCTTCCCCTGAGGTGATGCTGCCTCTGATTGGCCCCCTGGTGATCAGGTTGTCCTGCTGGGTGTCTCCCCTTCACCTGAGCTGATGACCTCTGATTGGCTACCTGAGCTGTCACTCTGCCCGCATGCAGTGCCCACTCTCCTCTGAGGTGATGCTGCCTCTGATTGGCTCCCTGGGCTGTCACTGCCGTGCTGTGGGGACCACCCTCCCCTGAGGTGATGCTCTCCCCTATTGGCTGCCTGAGGGGCCGCTCTCCCCTCCGCCGCTCCCTGCCCAGCTCTGAGGCGATGTGGTGATGAACTCCAAAGGTGGCCGGGTGCTCCAGGTGACCCTGTGGGCACGGCAGAGCAGGGGACCTTGTGCTGGGGAGGGAGCGGCAGCCATCGCCCCGTCCAACCGCCCGGCTCTGCTCTGCAGGGCTGGCCCGGCGTGAGAGCAGAGCATGGACGGCATTGCCCAAAGGGCTCCTGGGCACGGACAGGCCGGGGGCACCGACCGCCTCTCAGGCAGCCTGTTGCAGCGCCCGGCCACCCTCTCGGTGCACAAACGGATCCTCGTGCCCAGCTGAACCTGCCCTGGTGCAGCTCTGAGCCGTTCCCACGCGCCCTGTCCCTGGATCCCAGGAGCAGAGCTCAGCACCTCCCCCTCACATCCCCTCCTCGCGAAGCTGTGGAGAGCGGTGAAGTGGGACAGGGAAACACACGGCTGTGGGCAAGAACAGTCAGGTTGGGGCCTGAAAATGAGGATTTTGGCCCTGAAAATGAGGCTTTGCAGGTGAGGACTCTGGACTGAGGCACAGGGAACCTTCCCCCGGCTCAGGGCAAGGCTGTGCCAGCCCAGAGCACGCAGGAGGTGGCCACCTCTGCACCACGGCACGAGTGGCGACTCTCCTGCTTGGTAGGGCGCGGGGGCCTTTCTGTGCCCGGGGGTGCCTGGGGAGGGGGCAGGCTGCCTAAAGCCCCTCCCCTCCTCCTGCCCTCCAGGCCTCTGTGCTCCTGTGCCGCAGCAGGAGAGGGAATCGGGGGTGCCCAAGACGCAGTGGCCCTGATTGGGATGCACAGGGCTCGGGGTGCCTGGAGCAGAGGCAGCACCGCCTGAGGCGGCAGAATAGGCGCCTGGTGCGGATCGGTGTCACCCGACACCGATCAGGTGAGAAGAGACAACGTGTCGGGAAGAGAGGTTCAGGCCCCTTGACCTGTCCGTCAGGTAAAGGTCTCGCTTGGCTCCCCCTCCCAAAGAGACTTATCAAGTGCCCATTTTTTTATCTTTGAAAATGTTGTGGCGAGGTAAGACTAAGTCAATTCTTGTGTATGGATTGGCTCTTGGCACGGAATGTCGTGTGGTCAGAAGCGGGACTCAGCAGTGTGACACGCCTTCAGAGCGGGCATCTTGGTGTGCGCATCCGGGGGCCATCTGTTCTTTATCCGAAGCGATCTCTGGCTGTGCGGCCTCCACGGCGCCCCACAGATCACTTGGTTTACAGTGGTGGGCCATCCCCCCTTGCTTCTGTCTGAGAAGATAAGCACCAGTCAGTTGCTCCCTTTGTTAACTCTTCGGCTCTTGGCGCCTCAGTCCCAGCATGTCTTTTGTCTTGTGTTGACAAGTCCAGCAAGGCCATCGATTCCAGATGCCCTTAGTCCCTGTTTCCCGAGATAATTCAAGAGATTTACTGTTGCTTTCCTTACTTGTGATTGGTCTTCCCCTGCAAACAACAGGTCTTCACCACGGTGTAATATCTTCACCTCCGGCTTTGCTTCCTATCCCTTTCCTACTTTTTCCAAGGCCTGTCCACACCATTCAGGAGATCCCTTCTATCCCTGGGCTAAAACTGTCCACTGAAACGGATGTTTCCGTCCTGTGTTGGGATCCTCCCATTCAAAAGCAAAACTTTCCCTGCTTTCCCTCTCTAATGGGCATACCCAAAAAGGCATCCTTTCAATCAATCACTGAGAAGCATTTGCTGTTTTCAGGGATGTGACTCATGATGGTGTAGGGATTGGGGACCGCAGGACACCATTCCCAGACTAGTTTGTTCATTTCCCTCAACTCTTGCACTAGTCTGTAAGATCCATCCCCTTTCTTTACTGGCAGTATAGGGGAGTTGTACGGGGACATGCACAGTTCCAGTAGCCCCTCTTTTAAAGTTTTCAGTTACTGGCTTCAATCCCAGTCTCCCTTCCTGACAAATGGCCTATTGCCTCATCTTTCTTGGTCTGTTCTTGTTTAACAGTCCATTTCTAGGCCTCCTCGATTTCCAGGGCCCACCCACACAGGTTCCTCTCTGTCGGTATCTCTTGCATCGTTAAGCGCAGTCGGACTACTACGTTGTTTCCCCATGGAATTAATCCTATCCCTAACTTCCCTATCAAATCTCTTCTCAACAAATGAGATCCTTCCAAAGTAAACTTCTTCCTCCTATTAACCTCACCAGGAAACGGGACCTCTGGTCTTTGGAAATGTGTATTTGTCAATGTCCAAGACTCGATCCTCTGCGAAGAGATCTCAGTGGTTCCCACAAGTCTCGCTTTCAGTTTTGTGCCTCAGGGAAAGGGTCAGATTTTAGGGCAAACATCGATAAAGCAAACACTCTGTTGGCACACAGCATTTGGAGAAGCATGTGGTGGGAGCTAAAACGACATCTTGACTAAAGTAGCCAGCTATGTCTGGGCTGCTGGAAAGCGTGGGCGTCGGGCAGCTCTGCGGGCAATGCCACTTCCTTCAGGGGCTGCCATTTCCCCTCTGCCCTCTGCCTCCCTACAGAAAAGACTTGCCCAGGGGATGGAGAAATGCGGCTTCTGCTGGGGAAAGCCTCAGCCAGGGCTCAACTGGTGAAGCAAGCCTGGGGCCAGGGAGAGCCGAGGGGGCATAGGTCCTGCAGGCAGCGGGACAGGCCAGGAAGGACGCTGCCGGCTCAGCTCGCCGTACATCGGAAGGACCCCACGGGCTTCTTCTTCTGGCTTTTTAATTATTCAAATGGAGTCGTTTTCCTGCCGAAGGCTGCACCTCCGCCTGCCTTAGCAGCAGCAGCAGCACAGCGCTCGCAGGTTGCGTCCCAGTGTCCGGCACCGCCGCCGCCACGGAGAGCCCAGCCTGTGCATGGTCTGAGCTGCCAGGGAACGGACGGAGGATTCACTGTCTCTCTCCAGGTTCTTGAGGGCTGTGACAGAAAGCAACAGAGCCGAGATGAACCCCTGCTGTGTGCAGAGACCCCCAGGCATCCCCTCCAGCCCGTGCTCCCTACTCACCCCTGCAGAGCCGGTAGATCTGCTGCTCGCTCCTCAGGTACCGTTCGGCAAGCCCTAGGCACAGAGCTGGGTCAGAGCCCCTGCTCCCCAGCACGCTGGTGCCAGCACAGCGGCGGGGGCTGGGGCCAGGCTGCCAAAAGAGGGACCGCGGGGCTGTGGCTCACCGATGAACCTCACGGCCTCCTCTCGCAAGCTGGGCTGAGCATCCTCCAGGTACCGCAGGCTCTGACACAGGTATTTGTCAACCCTCCTTGTGTCCCGCGCCAGCTGGAGAGAGCAGAAGGACATGGGCATGTGGCAGTCCCTCCTCCCAGCGCCTGCCATTCCCCTTCCCACCCAGGCCATTGCCGTCTCCCAGCCAGGAGCCCTGTGGGGGGTCCCGAGACCCCCTCCCTCCCGCTGCAATGCCCAGATGGGCCAGAGTCTCCAGATCCTGGGGCTTGTCCTCACCAAGCACTCTGCAATCCTCCGTGTCTGCCCTCTCTGCACCCGGGCTTTGAGCTTCTTCCAGCCGAGGAGCTCTGCTGCAGCCAGGAGGGCTTCTCTGGAGGCCTGCAGAACAGCAGAAGCTGGGAGATAGCACCACGGCCTGGGGAGGGAGACCTGGCGTCCCCGTCCTCTTGGCTTTGTTGCTGGGCTGATCCCACCCTTAGGAAGCTGGGACGTGCCCTGGCCCAAACAGCCGGGGGTCTCTTCCCTGCATCACGCTTAGCTTTGAAGTCTGTACCTGGGCCACGCTGTCGACCTGGTCGCTCATGTGAAAGATCAGCGGGACCAGGAACCCCCGCACTTTGATCTTCATCTTCCACTCTTCGTTCTCCACCACTGACTGCAGCAGGATTCTGCAGAGGCTGATGGAGAGCTCTCGCAGCTGGCTGGAGTGCTGGTGGCAAGGAGGAGAGGTGGACTTGAGAAAGAGCGTCAGCCTGCCCGTGCTGGGCAGGGGCGTTGTCATGGCTGAGGTGAGGGGAGATTTAGGGGGGGCCCATGCTTGGCTGCAAAGTCCAGAAGACATCCCACGAGAGCCCGGGGGAGCAGACCCTGCTCCACGGGCTGCCCACAGGGCTGGGCTGAAGGGCAACTGTCCTTGCAGGCTGCCCATGTGCGGGGCTCAGACTCCCTCATCAGCCTTACATGGTGAAAGAGGGGCGAGAGATCCTCCACCAGCTGCACAGCGATGTGGCTGGCCTCGGTGCTGTTCAGGTGACCCATCACATTTCTGATGACCACCAGGAACTTCATCTTCATATTTGTGTAACCACCATGGAGCATCTTCATGATGTGTGGCAGGAGGTCCTTCATTTTTCTTGCCTGTATCAAAGACAGAGTTTCCCTTTGTCCAAGGCCAAGCCACTGCCCCACTCACTGCACCAGCCCCGGGCTGCCAACTTGGCTCCCCTTGACAAAGTCCTGCTCACCGTGTCAGGTCTCTCCGACAGCGTGACGAGGACTCCGAGGATCAGGGAGACCGTCACCAGGTTTGGATGCCTCTCATTGCTCTCAAGCTGGGACTCGTCAGCAACATCCTCGGACTGAAGCTCGCTGCTGGCCGTCAGCTGAAGCAAACACAGCAGTGAGATACTGGCAGAGGCTGCAGGGCTCACGGAGGGTGACCAGCGCTTGCTGATGCCAAGATCACACCAAGACAGCTGGGTTTGTCAGGGAGGGATGGAGAGGGAGGGAGGGACAATGCCTGCCACGGCTGAAGGGCAGGCAGTGCAGCCACAGCCCACTTACATCCGCCAGCCAGAAGTCAGGGTCTTGTATGATCACATCCAGCATGTTTCCTGTTGCTTCCTTGTGAAAGATGCTGGAGTCTTTCATTGCCTCGATGAGCACCAGGACCATGTCTGTCCTCTCGTGAGGCTTAAGGTATCTTGCAGATTCCTAGAGGAGGAAGGCAGGGAGCAAGGACAAGTCACACCGAGTGCCGTGATGGTGCTGCTGAGCTGGGTGGTGCGAGCAGCCCTGGCGAGAGATGCCTGGCCGTGCTGGTGGCAGTGCCCGCGGGAAAGCCGGCAGCAGGGACTGCGGTGGCTGCTGAGGGGAGGATGAGAAGAGAGGGCCGTGGGGTGAGGGAGGAGGGTTGGGCTCCTGGGCACAGTGTGCTGGTCCTGCAGCGAACCAGGGCTTGCTGGTGGTCAGGAGCTGCTGCTGGGACAGCGAGTGCAGCCCTGGCACGGTCCCTGCTCCAGGACAGCAGCAACCCTCTCACCAGGGACAGCAAGGCCACGTCAGCCCCATTCATTCTGGACACCTTTGCTCACACGAGTGCCCTGCTGACGCCGTGGAGAAGAGTCCCAGCAAGCGAGGAGCTCCTTACCCTGTTCATGACAGCGGTTGCACACTGCGCGTGGTCGATTTCACCTTCACAACGGAGCTGTGGTGCTTCATCTTTTAGCAGTGAGCGGCCTAAACAGCGGGGCAAACACACAAGAGTCAATGAGACACGACAGCTTTGCTGGCAAGCTTACCAAACCCCCTCAGCTCTGCCTGCAAGATGGCAGGTCACAAGCGGTTGAGGAGATTTCTGGAGGGCATCAGGAAAAGCTTCTTGCTAGAAGCAGTGGTGGGAGCAGCCGGGGTGCTGCAGAGATGGATGTGCTCTTCACGAAGAGGGAAGACATGGCTTTGGGGCATGGTGATCAATGGTGGCTTTGTCTGTGGGGACTGTAAAACCGCGTGTTGCAAGATCCTGAAAGGAGGGAGGAAGGAGAGCAGCAGAGAAACAGATGTTGGCCTTCAGGACAGCACTCAGCTTCTGCAGCCAAATGAGAGCTGGGATGCTGCGGGAAGCGGCTGTGAGGGCAAAGGAGGTCAGGAGGAGAAGCAGTCCCATCAGGAGGTGTCTGTGTGCCGAGGGATGAAGCCCGCCCCAACTTGTCTTACTCTTTTGATTCTCCATGAATTGTTGGAGGAAACGAAAAGCGTCTGTAGCCAGAGGGGCTGTGGCTTCACTGGAAGATTGGAAGAGGACGAGACATCCCAGCAGCCGTCCCAGGATCGGGATCTGGATGTCCCTGTAGCAGACAGGGCCGTAGGTGTCTCTTCCAGCGCGGTCCCAGGCCTGGGTGAGGGAGGCAGAAGAGCAGAAAGGGTGAGGGCGGGCAGCTGGTGCCAAAGCCCTGAAGCCCCGAGTGCCCAGGGCTGCATCCCTGGCGAGTCAGGGCTTTGCCGGGCCGTGCTGACCGCGGCTGCCAAAGCTGGGCAGCAGCCCCCGCACGGGGAGAGCTGCCGGCTGCCAAACCTGTGCAGGGCGATGGGGGAGGTGGCCTGGCTGGAGGGTGCCTGGCTCCTTACCTCCACCGTGGGTTTGTCGGCCAGAAAACGGCTCAGGTACACAATCCTCTGCAGGGCCCTCTCCTGCACAGCCATGTTGTCTGAGGTGGTGAAATCCAAGAGCATCTGGGAAGAGAGAAGGTGCTGGTGAGCCCTGGGAGCAGACACGCACGGCAGCACAAGCAGCCCTGCTCAGTCCACAGAGGCTTCCTCTGATCTTCTCGAGCAAAACCTGTGGTGGGCTTTCTTCCCCTCAGGTCCCTCGCAGGCGTGGGACAAATCCCGCGGGCCAAGCTGGTGGCCAGGCAGCAAGGCAGATGCCCCGCTCTGCAGCTGCTGTGCTCTGGCAGAGCCCGCTGGGCAGCTCCCAGTTAGCCAAGGGAGCTGGGCACCCTCCCCACACTGTGCTCTCCCTGCATGGCACCGTCGTGAGCACCGTCCACTCAAGAGCAGGCACCCCCTTCCCCCACGGGGAGCAACTGCCCCTGTGAAGCCCACGCTTTGCCCGTGCCAGACCTGAAAGATACTCTGCAGCCCCTCGCTGACCCTGGAGGCAGGATAGCTGAGCACCACGCTCTCTAGCGTCTTGTCCATGGCCATCAGAGTCTGCAAGGAAGACAAAGGGCTGTGGCAGCCATTCCCTCTCCCTCCAGGAGACTGACCTGACCTCCTGGCACCAAGGGAGGACTCCTGCCCTGCCTTGCGCTGCCCGGGAGAGACGCAGGGGCAGACAGTCTGCTGCGGGCAGAGCAGCCTGCGGCACTGGATGTGCGCGGGCACGGCGGAAGGGGACGAAGGGATGAGGGTGGGGAAGCAAAGCAGAGCCCCTGCCCTGCCTTGGGTCTCCGGTCAGATCCAGACCAGGGAGCAGCCCAGAGGGACTGCTGGCTCCTGTAGCTCACCCAGCTCTTACCATCCTGTAGAGGGAAAAGTGCTGGGCTTCTATTTCCCCTTTTGGAGGAAGCCAGAAGACGCTCCTGAAGCAGGCTGCTAGGAGGCTTCTCTCTTTGCCCTCCAGCACCCTCTGCACTGAGCTGCAAGAGAGAGGGGGGCCAGTGGGACACTGGTGCTGGGAGCGGTGCCTCGAGGCCTCGTGCAGGTGGAGGCAGACCTGTGGGGCAGGGTCCCCAAGAGGGTCGGGCAGGTACCTCAATGCGATGATGGCATCCATGGCGAGCTGCCGCACTGGTGTGCTCAGTTGGTCCGTGGGTTCCTCGTCCAGCAGCATCTGTGGAGCACGACCAGGATGGCACCTGGCAGGTGCAGGCACCCAGTGCCACCAGACCCTCACCCTGGCCCAAGCGCTGTCCTCACAGGGTGCCGGGGGGCCTGGCCCCTTTCCCTGGAGCCGCCAGGTGTCCCCTCACCTCAGTACACTCTACCAGCCTGAATCTGCGGCAGAAGATATCCAGGCCCTCTGACAAGCCAGTGAGCTGGACGGTTCTGAGCAGCAGGCGGATGCTGTCTAGGAACCTCATCTTCTGGTCCACATGCTGGCAGCCGGGGCACAGAGAGACAAACAGGGAGCGTGAGAGGGGACACACGGCCATGGAGAGAAGATGCCAGCACAGCCGCATCAGAAATGGCCATGGTTACCTCTTCTGGACTGCTGACAAAAGCCACGATGAACTCCACAAGTTCTCTCTCCCGTTGGTATACGGGTAACCAGCTCGCATCTAGTAAAGGAGGAGAGGAGGGGGGCTGCAGAGAGGGTGTGGTGGCAGGAGAGTGCAGAGGCAGGAGCTCTGCCCTCCGTCCAGCCCCATGCCCCCTCCCTGGTCACAGCTGTCCCGTGCGTGTCAGGGCTGGAGGGTGCCCGGCAGACGGGCTGCGATGCTGGAGCACGGCGCAGCGGGGAAAGCCCCCAGTGCAGCGGGCTGAGGAGCTGGCTTGCAGCCGGGCAGGAAAAGTCCCCGCGTCCCACAGCACGGCCCTGGAGCACGAGCTGGGTCCCCTCTGCTCTCTCCCTCCTCGGGAGCCGGCACTCAGGCAGCATCACGGCCACCACCCGCAGGACCCCCGCTGCCAGCGTGCGGGGAAATGGCGATGCCGGCGTTGAGCGGGGTGCGCTCGCTGGCCCCAGCCCTGCCCAGACCCACGGGGCCCCTCACTCACCAATCTGCAGTGGCTGGACCACGCACACCTCATCGGACTGCGGCAGAGAGCTGCTGTCCTGGGGAGCCCCATCCTCCTCGCAGGCCACCCCGGGGCAGCTGGGGGATCTCTCGGCCATCATGCGGGATGGATGAAAGGGATAGGGATGGACAAGGGGGAAGCTTCGGCAAAAAGCCTCGGCGCCTCGGGGAAAGAGGTGGGCTGCGCTCGGGGGCTCCTCGGCAGCTCCGGGCTCCTGCCCTGTCCCGTCGCCGTCCTGCTGGACACTGCGGGCTGGGGGCTGCAGCCGTGCTGACCACGTGCAGCGCAGTGGAATGTCAGCAAGTGAGGTCACAAAGGGCCCCAGTGTGACCCAGGCAGGGAGGGGCAGGGCGTCCCCGGGGCTCTCGGGCACCTGGGTGCTCTCAGGGGGCCTCCAGCCCCCCTCTGCCCTTCTGTCCCCTCGGGACCTCCCTGCTGCCCTCCCGGCTGTCCCAGAGCCCCATGCTCAGACACCCCGGCGTGCCCCAACGACGTCCCTTGCCTCTCGGCGTACTGCAGAGCCCTGCCCCTGCCCCTCAACGGCGTTAAATGTGTCAGATTCACTCCAGCTCAGCAGAAATCCTGCTTTTCTGTCTCCTCAACTCTGCTCCTCCTCCCACCAAACAGGAAGAGCTCATGCCTTCCAGCCCTGGTACACTCCGGACCCCTTCCGAGGCCTTCAGTGCACCCCAGACCCCTCTGCGGGACCCCGAGCTGCCCTCAGGGACGACTGCGTGGTCCCGCTGGGGTGGAGGATCCCTGGGCTGCTGTGGCAGGGCTGCCCTCCAGCCTGTGTGGGGTGTTTGTGGCTGTCATGGTTTAACCCCAGCCGCCAACTGAGTAGCACACAGCCGCTCGCTCACTCCCCCCACCCCGTTCTGATGGTGTGCTGGTTTCAGCTGGGATGGAGTTCGTTGTCTTCCTGTTAGCTGGTGGAGTGCTGCGGTTTGGGTTTGGGCTGATGACGATGCTGATAACGCGCTGATGTTTCGGTTCAGCTGCTAAGCAGGACTACGCAGCCAAGGACTCTGCCATACTGTAGGGTGTCATGCTGAGCATACACGGGGGTTAACTGGCCGCAGGGTGCCACGGCTTGGCAACTAACTGGGCAGTGGTCAGCGGGCGCTGAGCAATTGTACTGACCGATGCCCGACTCTTCTTCTGGGTCATTCGATAGGAAGGGCTTACGACCCGACGGGAATGGGGAACGTGCATTCTCCAAAACCCCACAATGCCTAAGCAGGCTTGTGTTTCCTTTTTGCTGGTCGCTGCAGACGTAGCTGCCGTTGTGGTGATCACATCCATTGGGATCTGACGACGGCCATCTTGCCATTTGACACCTAAAGACCGGATCGCCTGCGCAGGTCGCTTGGCCTTACTTTGTTTGATGGCAAAGCCGGCTTTCAGAAGGATTTGGACTATTCTGTTCCCTTTCTCCAAACCTGCTGCTGCTGTGTTGCCCCACACGATGATGTCATCAAGGCACTGTAGGAGTTGCGGAGCTTTCCCCTGTTCCAAGCACACTCTGGATCAGCCCCTGGCAAGTGGTGGGGCTGTGTGGGACAGCTGATTCCAGGTGTCCTGGATGCCCCTCCAAGGGACAGCAAACACTGGCCGGCACTCTGCTGCCGAGGGGATTGAGAAGAACACATCAGCGTGGCGTACCACTCTGCTACCTTGGACTGCAGTGGATAGTGAAGTTCTAGCATGTCCGGCATGCTAGAGCTCACAGGCAGCAGGATGACTTCATCCAGGCCATGACAGCCTGCTGTCAGTCTCCACTCTCCATTAGACTTTCGCACCGGCCATACGGGACTCGTCAAGGATGAGCGAGTCCTGCTGATCCCTCCTTGACTCTCAGCTTCTGGCTGGGGATCACAGAGTTCCTCGGCTAGCATGTCTGACAGTTTCTCCACAGCTGAGACGCAGGCCCGTAGGGAGGAAGAGACACTCTGTATTGCCGGAGTTGACCCGCCAATTCATCCACTGTTTGTTCCTCTCCGTCTTGCCAGGTCTCAACTGCCAAGGAGTTGACATACGATGACGGTTCGCTCTGTACAAACTTCCACCACACGGGTCGTGTGCACTTCACTTTGTCTGGATCTTTGGGTAACTGCTCATTGTTCAAGTCATCATAAATCCCCTCTAGCACAGCTAAGTCCCTCCGGTACTGGATACCTCTCTCCATGGTGGTCCACTCGCCTGGGTGACACATAACATCTTCCTTGAAGGGACACCTTGCCTTCCCACCCGACAGCAGTCACCTCCAGAGGCCCCTTTTCCAATCGCTTTGTCAATACCCCCTTCCCTCGGAAGGAATCACAGCTGCTTGGCTTCCTTGCCCTTGATCCCAGGCTGCCGGTTCCATTACCCCAGCACTGGAGCCGCCCGGATGACGGCTGAAATCGCTGACCTGAAATGCTCTTGTATTCCCCTCCTCTTCCAGACAGCAAATTCCTTCATCTTTGGCCAGACACAAAATTCAGTGCTGGGATTTGAACGTGGTTACCCCGGCCTGATTGCCAGCAATATCACGAGTGGCTCGACCCACCTCTCCAATAAATCTCTTGATTTGTCATACCCTGCCACTTTCTGCCAGCAGCAATTTCTGTCACGCCCTTTGATTTAGTTCCTACTTGTTAACTACGAGAATGCTGCATTGCTGGGCAGCCCCAGGTGGGGTTCAGGGACTGCAGCTGCAAATGCTGCACTTGGACACTTCATAGCGTGCAGGTACCTAAGACGGGTATCAGAGCCCAGCTCTTTGGCTGGCCCTTGGACCGCAGGCAGAGACGACGCCTTGGTCCATGCTGTAACTGCTGTTCTGCCTTGTTCCTGGGTTGTGCATCTTAACGTTAGAGCGTCAAAGCAGTCTGAGCTGTGCTGGCGTCATCCTGCACGCAATAGCAGGGACGTACTGGACTCAAGGATTGCTCCCTTGGCAATCCAGTTGGGGTGTGGCGCGTATCTCCAGGTTGTTTGAGGAGGATGACTCTTAATTCCCGATGTCTCAGTAATAGAAGCATAAAGATGGGGAAAGCGGCAGGAATCTGCCCCTGAAGCAATTACTCCTTCCAAAAAATTCTGGAGGCGGCAGGAAAAATGGGGGAGTTACCCAGAAAGAATGTCGCAAGCAGTGCTGCGAAGGAGAGCCTTACGCGAGCGGAGGACGGCGGCAGGGCGTAGCTGGGGGAGGGGAGGGCCCAGTGCAGGCCATGCTCCTTTTAAGCTTCCCTCGCTCCTGCTGCATCCCCCTCGCTGCCGTCTTTTGGGGAAATGGCGGCGTTTCTCCCTCATGGAACCTGGTGCCATCAGCACCTGAGGCAGAGCCCATGTGCACTGCGATGGGTGGGAACCCCCAAACTGCCCCCAGGACCCTGGCCCAGCCCCTGTCTCCCCACACCTCTGGCAGCCGAGAGCTGCCATGGAGCCACTGCCCAGCATGACCACGCTGGGGCACCTCCAGAGCTCTGCTCTGCCCGAGCTGGCTGGGGCCGGGCGACTGGGGGCAACTGGGACGGGATGGGAAGAGTTGGCTGAGGACTCGCTGCCTGGGAATCTCAGGAGGGGGGTGACTCTCTTTTTGCCATCGGACCCCCTCCACACCTCTGTGCTCTGCTGGGAAACCCTCCGGAGCCCGTCACAGTGCAGGGAAGTGGCCGTGCAGCAACAGCAGACGCTGGGCCTGGCTGGGATGCCCGGAGACCCGCGGGGTGGCCGCAGCTGGGAGCACCCTTCCTGTGCCCTGTCCTGTCTGCGTGCTGGAGGGGACGGCAGGCCCCTGTGGCACAGCCCAGCTTCTGCTGCTGGGTCTGGGCTGAGCTGTGGGAGTGGGGAAGGATGGCTGCAGGGCCAGGAGACGCGGCTGCGACCCGAGGCCTTCGCGGGGCTGTCGTTCAAAGCAGCGTCCCTGCACGCCGGGGTGCCGTGTGTGCAGATGCACTCTGGGACACAAGGCAAGGAGAACTTCTGCCCTGGCTCACGCGCAAGGATGTGCGAGCCCAGAGCGTGCTGGAGGCGGGCAGCTCTCAACATCGGGACCAACGATAACCTGCAAGCTTGGCAGAGAGCAAGCGCCTTTTGTTGCCGCGCGATGTCTCAGCAGGGGCTGCTTGGGCTAAAGCTTCTCTGCTCTCTTCTCCTCTGCTGTCCTTTCCTCTGGGTTTCGTAGTGCAGCAGAGCAGCTGCGAGCTCCTGGGCTGGGAGCTGTTGCCATCCCGCAGCTTGGGTTCTTGCACGGGGATCGGGAGGAAGTGCAGCCAGCATCGCACACACTGCTGGCTGTTTTACCACTGATTGGAGGGGTCGGGGAGCTGTCTGGAACCTCTCTGTGGAAAGGTATCTGACATAGCCTGTCACGGTCGTGCTGAGAGAGGCGCAGCCTGTGCGGGTCAGCGGGGCAGAGGAGCCCGGTCTGCTCACGTCCCCGGGCCAGGCTGCACCGCTCTCTCTGCTTGGCCCTGCCCTGCCCAGAAAGGCTTCCCCAAAGCTCCGGGTGGGGAGCAGAGCAAGAGAGACCTCACCAGGCTCCCGCTCCCGGCCCTCAGCTGTGAGGAAGGGGCAGAGTGTCACACCGTGCCCACCCCCTTGTCGCCAGCTCCCGCTGAAGTGAAGTCAGGGCTAACGTGGCTGCAAGCAAGCAGCTGCTGCAGCTGCCCCAGCTGGGCAGCTCTGATCTACCACGTGTCAAACCCCGTCCTTTGCAAAGACACCTCAGGGGCCCCAATGCCAGGACATCCCCTCTGAAACACAGGTCTCGGGCAGCTCTTACAAGACGGCTGATCTGAAGGCAGCTGCCAGAGTTTGGCTGCTGCAGGTGCACAAGTGGAAACAAGGCTAAAAAAGGGAAAGCCAAACAGCACAACCCTGAATGCTTTACCTTGCGGCCCGGGGAGGTCTGATAGAGCCGGTTTCTGGTTAAACCGGCAGAGACCATCGTCACTGCCGGTGGGAGTGGATCTCGGCAGTGCAGGACACAACAGAAATCATTCCCTGCAACCACCCAGAAGCGAGGAGTTGTTTCCAGCCCAGGCACTCAGCCATGGCCAGCAACAACAGCCAGGCAGGAGACCGCAGCAAGGGGGAAACGGCAGCCGTGGGGAGATCCAGGAGAGCTGGAGCAGCCCTCCCTCTCCCCCAGGAACAGGCAGGGCATGCTCAGGACAGGAGCATCACCTCACCTGGGCCTCAGACAACTGCACAGGGTTTGTGTCTGGGAGGAACTTCAGGGCCTGCCCCTGGACGCGTCTGAGGTCCCGACAAGCTGCCAGCGCCATCCCGAGAGCCTTGTCCAGGAAAAGCTGAAAGAGAAGGGGCCAAGCCCGGCCTGTCAGGAGATGGCTGGCCCCAGACAGACCCGGCAGTGCCCGGCAGCAGGTGAAGCTCGCCGCGGGGCCAGGCTGCAGCCAGGCACTGGGGCAGCCCGGGCGGAAGCGCTTTTTGGGGGTGAGGGAAGGGGAAGCAGTGAAAACCGCGGGCGTGGGGCAGGAGATCCACCTTCTGGCAGGAGTCGGGGACAGAGCTGCCCAGCTGCTGGCTCAGCTCCGGGCTCAGGGCCACGCTCCAAGCCTTGTCTTCGATGGGCTTCAGCGATGCTGGCAGGAACTGAGGTGAAGAGGAGAGGAAGCGAGTGTTCCGCTGCCCTTGGACTTTTCCACACACGCGTCCTGGGATGCTGCTGAGGGAGAGCTGCCAGGAGCAGCAATCTCTTCCCCCACCCCACACAAACCTCTTTTCACCAGCCTCCCTCCCACAGCTCTGTCTGCTCCCTTCTCTCTCCTCTCTTTGTGACACCCCCCAAGGATGCTGTACTTTAAGCACATGGTGCTCCCGCTCTGCAGAGTCCAGGGACCTCTCGGTTCTTCCTCAAAAGCAAGAGGAAGCAAAAGCTTTTGCTGCTATTGAAGCTCACAATAAAAGACGAGCCCGGTGGTCTCCTCTGCGGGCAGACCTCTCAAAAGTCCCAGGCTAGCAGGCCAGAAAGGGCCTGCGAGCCCCTGCGCCAAAGCCCTTGCAAGGCCAAAGACACAGGAAGGGTCGCACGGGCAATGTCAGAGCAGAGGATTCAACCTGGGGAAGGATGTGCTTCCTGCGGCTCATCCCCGCTGCTTGGCCGCAGCTCCCAGGACAACGCCGGCTCCCGAGTCCCAGCACACGTTGGCAACACACATTTTCTCCTGAATGACCCCCTGCTTTCTGCCCATTTCACAGAATCACGCAGAATCACAGAATGGGAGGGGATGGAAGGGACCTGTGTGGGTCATCCAGTCCAAACCCCCTGCCAAAGCAGGGTCACCCAGAGCAGGCAGCACAGGACTGCTTCCAGGCGGGTTTTGAATATCTCCAGAGAAGGAGACTCCACAGCCTCCCTGGGCAGCCTGTTCCAGGGCTCCGTCACCCTCAGAGGAAAGAAGTTCTTCCTCATGTTCAGACAGAACTTCCTCTGCTTCAGCACTGGACACAGTACTGCGGATGGGGTCTCACTAGGGCAGTGTAGAGGGGAAGGAGAACCTCCCTCGACCTACTGCCCACAGTCCTCCTCATGCATCCCAGGATCCCATTGGCCTTCTTGGCAGCCAGGGCACACTGCCGCCTTATGGTCAACCTGTCGTCCACCAGCACACCCAGGTCCCTCTCCACAGAGATGCACTCCAGCAGGTCCCCCCCAAGCTTGTGCTGGTGCATGGGGTTGTTCCTCCCCAGGTGCAGGACTCTGCCTTGCCCTTGTTGAACCTCATCAGGTTCCTCTCTGCCCAACTTGCCAGCCTGTCCAGGTCACGCTGAAGGGCAGCACAGCCTGCCGGTGTATCCACCACTCCTCCCAGTTCTGTGTTGTCAGCAAACTGGCTGAGGCTACACTCTAACTCTTCATGCAGGTCGTTGATGAAGAAGTGAAACAAGACTGGGCCCAGTACTCACCCCGGGGGAACACCACTAGTTACAGGCCTGCAACTAGACCCAGCGCCGCTGATGACACAGAATCACAGAATCACAGAATCACAGAATAGTAGGGGTTGGAAGGGACCTCTGTGGGTCATGTAGTCCAACCCCCCCGCCGAAGCAGGGTCACCTACAGCAGGCTGCACAGGACCTTGTCCAGGCGGGTCTTGAATATCTCCAGAGAAGGAGACTCCACAACCTCCCTGGGCAGCCTGTTCCAGTGCTCCGTCACCCTCAGAGGGAAGAAGTTCCTCCTCATGTTCAGACGGAACTTCCTGTGCCTCAGTTTGTGCCCATTGCCCCTTGTCCTGTCACTGGGCACCACTGAAAAGAGCTTGGCCCCATCCTCCTGACACCCACCCTTCAGATATTTGTAGGCATTTATAAGGTCCCCTCGCAGCCTTCTCTTCTTCAGGCTGAACAAGCCCAGTTCCCTCAACCTCTCCTCGTAGGGGAGATGCTCCAGTCCCCTCACCATCCTTGTAGCCCTCCGCTGGACTCTCTCCAGTAGCTCTTCATCCTTCTTGAACTGGGGAGCCCAGAACTGGACACAGTACTCCAGATGAGGCCTCACCAGGGCAGTGTAGAGGGGAAGGAGAACCTCCCTTGTCCTGCTGGCCACACTCTTCTTGATGCACCCCAGGATGCCATTGGCTTTCTTGGCAGCCAGGGCACACTGCTGGCTCATAGTTAACCTGTCGTCCACCAGGACACCCAGGTCCCTCTCCGCAGAGCTGCTCTCCAGCAGGTCCACCCCAAGCCTGTACTGGTGCATGAGGTTGTTCCTCCCCAGGTGCAGGACCCTGCACTTGCCCTTGTTGAACCTCATCAGGTTCCTCTCTGCCCAGCTCTCCAGCCTATCCAGGTCACGCTGAATGGCAGCACAGCCTTCTGGTGTATCTACCACACCTCCCAGTTTGGTGTCGTCAGCAAACTTGCTGAGGGTACATTCTAACTCTTCATCCAGGTCATTGATGAAGAAGTTAAACAAGACTGGGCCCAGTACTGACCCCTGAGGGACACCACTTGTCACCAGCCTCCAACTAGACTCAGCGCCGCTGATGACAACCCTCTGAGTTCTGCCATTCAGCCAGTTCTCAATCCACTTCACCGACCACTCATCCAGCCCACACTTCCTCAGCTTCCCCAGGAGGATATCATGGGAGACTGTGTCGAAAGCCTTGCTGAAGTCAAGGTAGATAACATCCACAGCTCTCCCTTCATCTACCCAGCCAGTCATGTCATCGTAGAAAGCTATCAGATTGGTCAGGCATGATTTCCCCTTGGTGAATCCATGCTGACTACTCCTGATAACCTTCTTTTTTTCCACTTGCTTCATGATGGCCTCCAGGATAAGCTGCTCCATCACCTTTCCCGGGATGGAGGTGAGGCTGACCGGCCTGTAGTTCCCTGGGTCCTCCTTCTTGCCCTTTTTGAAGATTGGAGTGACATTGGCCTTTCTCCAGTCCTCGGGCACCTCTCCTGTCCTCCAGGACCTCTCAAAGATGATGGAGAGTGGCTCAGCAATGACATCCGCCAGCTCCCTCAGCACTCGTGGGTGCATTCCATCGGGGCCCATGGATTTGTGGACATCCAGATCGCTTAAGCGATCCCTCACACAGTCCTCCTCGACCAAGGGAAAGTCGTGCTCATTGTAGGCTTCTTCTCTTACCTCCGGGGCCTGGGATTCCTGAGGGCCAGTCATAGCACTGAAGACTGAAGCAAAGAAGGCATTCATTAGCTCTGCCTTCTCCGCATCCTCCGTCACCAGGACACCCGCCTCATTCAGCAGCGGCCCCACGTTGTCCCTAGCCTTCCTTTTGCTGCTGATGTAGTTGAAGAAGCCCTTCTTGTTGTTTTTGACATCCCTTGCCAGCTTCAATTCCAGGTGAGCCTTGGCCTTCCTCGTCGCATCTCTGCATGCTCTCACTACGTTTCTGTACTCTTCCCAAGTGGCCTGTCCCTCTTTCCACATTCCATGCACCTTTCTCTTCTGCCTGATCTCCGCTAGAAGCTCCTTGTTTAACCATGCAGGTCTCCTGCCTCCTTTGCTCGATTTCTTTCTCAGGGGGATGCATTGCTCCTGTGCATGGAAGAAGTGTTGTTTAAAAAGCGACCAGCACTCATGGACCCCCCTGCCTTCGAGAGCCCTGGCCCACGGGATTCCTCCCAGTAGCTCCTTGAAGAGGGTAAAGTCAGCCCTCCTGAGCTCCAGGGTTTTGATCCTGCTTATCGCCCTGCTTCCTCCACGCAGGATCCTGAACTCGACCATTTCATGGTCACTGCAGCCGAGTCTACCTCCAACCTTCACGTCCTCCACCAGTCCCTCCTTGTTTGTTAACACGAGGTCCAGCAGCGCGCCTTTCCTTGTTGGTTCCTCCACCACTTGCATCAGAAAGTTATCATCGATGCTCTGTAGGAACCTCCTGGATTGCGCCTGCCTAGCTGTATGGTCTTCCCAGCTGATGTCAGGGTGGTTGAAGTCCCCCATGAGAACCAGAGCCTGTGACTGTGAGGCTGCTTGCAGCTGCCTGTAGAAGGCTTCATCAACCTCCTCCTCCTGGTCAGGTGGCCTGTAGTATACACCCACCGTAATGTCACCCGTGTGAGCCTGTCCCTTAATTCTAACCCACAAGCTTTCAACTCCTTCTTCACTTGCCCCCAGGCCAAGCTCAATGCATTCCAGTTGCTCCCTCACATATAGAGCAACTCCCCCACCTCTCCTTGTTGGCCTGTCTTTCCTAAAGAGTCTGTAGCCATCTATGACAGCATGCCAGTCATGCGAGTTGTCCCACCACGTTTCTGTGATGGCGACCAAGTCGTAGCCGTCCTGCTGTATAATGGCTTCCAGCTCCTCCTGTTTATTGGCCATACTACGTGCATTGGTGTAAACACACTTGAGCTGGGCTGTCAATCTCACCCCTGGCCTTGGCACTCCAAGCCTAGGCTCATCCCTAGTGAGCTGGGCAATATCCCCTTCCCCCTTCGAACCTAGTTTAAAGCCCTCTCAATGAGCCCCGCCAGCTCGTGGCCAAGAATTCTTTTCCCCTTTTGTGATAGCTGAGCTCCACTTGTTGCCAGCAGGCCCGGTGCTGTGTATACCTCCCCATGATCAAAAAAGCCAAAATTTGACCGATGGCACCAGTCCCTGAGCCACCTGTTAACCAGGTGAGTTTTCCTGCCCCTTTCAGTGCTGTCCCCTGCCACTGATGGGATGGAGGAAAACACCACCTGCGCCCCTGATCCCTCAACCAGTCGCCCTAGTGCCCTGAAGTCCCTTTTGATGGCCTTGGGACTTCTTTCTGCTACCTCATCCCCGCCAACCTGCATTACCAAGAGGGGGTAGTAATCAGAAGGCCGCACCAGACCAGGGAGTTCCTTAGCAACATCCCTAACCCGGGCCCCAGGGAGGCAGCAGACTTCCCTGTGGGATGGGTCCGGTCGGCAGATCGGGCCCTCTGTTCCCCTCAGAAGGGAATCACCTATGACAATGACCCTCCTTTTTTTCTTAGTTGAGGCAGTTGTAATACGTGGGGCTGTCTGACTCGTTCTAGGCAACCCCCTGGATGGAGCCTCACCTTCACCCACATCCTCTGTGGCCAGTCCCTCACATTCCAGAGCCCCATACCTGTTGCTTAAGGGCAACTGAGCAGGTGAGGGAGGCCGGGGGGAAATTCGCTTGCCCCCCCGAGCAGGGACCTGCTTCCATTCCCCCACATCTCTCAGGCCCCCTCTTTCTGCTCGGTGGCAAGAGGGTTGGGGGTTCTCTGCTTTCTGTGGAACCGCCTCCTGCTGCCGCTGCCTCAGGGAGGGCAGGGTGCGGCTCCACCAGTCGATCTCCCTCTCACACTCCCGGATGCTCCTCAGCCTCTCCACTTCCTCCTTCAGTTCTGCCACCAGGCTGAGCAGGTCATTCACCTGCTCGCACCGAACACAGCCGCTGTCTCTGCTGTCCGCCGGTACGAGCGCCAGGCTCAGGCACTCCCTGCAGCCAGAGACCTGGACACCCACGTTCTTGCGTGGGGCCTCCGTCTGGGTCCCCACACTGCTTCGAGCAACACCTTTACCACGGGTGGTAACCATGGCTAGAATATCTCCTGGAAGAGCGATGCCCACTACTTGAGTTGCCAGAAGGGGCGGCTGTACCCTGCCAGTCACCTTCCCCGCTCGCCCTGCCCGCGCAAACTGCTGCGCAAACTGCTGCGCCGCTCCCGGGCTGCTGCGCCGCCTCTGTTTGCCGGCTCTGTTCGCCCGCGCTCCCTGGGGGCTGCTCTTATCTGTGAGGGGGTTTGGCCGCTGTCACACTCGACTCCGCCCCCGCTGAGTCAGAGCTGCTGCTCGTTGGCACTTCCCGCTTTCCCGCTGGGGGGGGGGGGCTGGGGTCTCCTCTCTCTCTCGGCGCTTTTTGCCGCCTCGCTGCTGCGGTTTTGCCACTGGAGAAAGGGTCCCTCGGCGCGAGCCTCTGCTCCAGAACCCTTCACCTTCAGTAGCTTCGCCGAAATGACAACCCTCTGAGTTCTGCCTTTCAGCCAGTTCTCAATCCACCTCACTGACCACTCATCCAGCCCACACTTCCTGAACTTCCCTAGGAGGATGTTACGGGAGACAGTGTCGAAAGCCTAGCTGAAGTCGAGGTAGACGACATCCACGGCTCTCCCCTCATCTACCCAGCCGAGCATGCCATCATAAAAAGCTATCAGATCGGTCAAGCATGATTTCTCCTTGGTGAATCCATGCTGACTACTCCTGATAAGCTTCTTTTCCTCCACTTGCTTGATGATGACCTCCAGGATGAGCTGCTCCATCACCTTTCCCGGGGTGGAGGTGAGGCTGAGCGGCCTGTACTTCCCTGGGTCCTCCTTTTAGTGCCCTAGAGATGCAGGCCGGGCAAAGACTCAGGGCACTGCGGTGGGGACTTGTGGAGTCCTGGCTGAATGAGAGGGAACATAGCTTGCTGCGTTGAGCAACCCAGGTTCCGATCCGGAAGTGAGCCTTGGGAGCTGCTGACACGGAACCCTGCTGGGAAGGGAGAGCGACTAGCTGGGGACACTGGAGCAGGGGGAACGTCACCGTTTCCTGCCACACTGTCACTTCCTTCCTGCCACGCTCTTGTTTCCTGCCACAGTACTGTTTTCACATCGAGATGCAGCTCTGCAGCAATCACAACGAGTTGCAGTAGTTTTGCCTATCTATGGCTTGAGGGTCTGACTAATCAGATGCTGTAATAGTTCTGCTATATAAACCTTTGTTTTTGCTGACTAATAAAGGTGAATGATCATACTCATTACAACGTTTCCGTAACCCACGCCAACATTTGGTAGCAGTGGATGAACGATTTCCCTGCAGGAGTCCCTGAGTCTGCGGTGAGCAGCTAGAGAGGGGGCGTGGGAACAACGGCTGGGAGGGTCCTGCCTGGGTGCGAACGCGCAGGGCAGACACGGACGGCCAACTCCCAGGAATTTTCGAGCCACACTGGGGCTGCCTGGTGCAGCTAAATTTTAAGGTGGAGGCCGTGGTCGCAGGCATGGAGGTGGATGCTGCGACGACGTTGCTCGTCGGTATTCTCTCTAAGAGAGGAATAGACGCAACGGCGAAGGGACTCATGAAGTTGATTAAACTGGGGCAGCCGTGGGGTCACTTTGCGGATACCCCGCTACTGTTTTCTGTCTCGGAATGGCAAGAGTTAGGAGAGACTATGTGGGAAAGGACAATAACAGGGAAGGAAAAGGAGGAAAAAGAGATAAAAGCCATCCGCGAGCTCTGGCGAACAGTATTACAGACCTTAAAAGCCATGAAATCTGAACGAGAGGTGGCGTGAGCTGTAACTCAGATGCTAGCTCCGGAGTCTGGGAAAGATGACGCGCCTAAGCCTGGGACATTAGCACGGGTTTTCGGGCTACCTGCCGTTAGAGGGATGACTGGGATCACCTGTAACACAACTGCCAAGATTCGGGCGAGTGCGGAGCGCGGTTTCGGTCTGGGCGCAGTGGGGGTGGCCCACCAGAAGTTGCCGCTAGAGAGATCAAGTCCAAATGCGAGCCGGACGCTGTAGTACGACCGCCCCCGGGGAGAGGGGAGGAGTCGGGCGCAGAAGTGCGCCCTATGGAATCGATGGCCTTGCTGGACTTGTCGAATGCAAGACAAAAGACAAACGGACTGAGGCATCAAGAGCTGAAGAGCTAACAAAGGAAGTAAATAACTGGTGCTTATCTTATCAGACAAAAGTAAGGGGGGATGGCCCATCACTGTAAACTCAGTGATGTGTGGGGCGCCGCGGAGGCTGCGCAGCCAGAGATTGCTTCAGAGATTGCTTTGGACAAAGCACAGATGGCCCCGAATACACATACCAAGATGCCTGCTCCGAAGGCGTGTCACACTGCTGAGTCCTGCTTCTGACCACACGACATTCCATGCCAAGAGCCAATCGATACACAAGAATTGACTTAGTCCCACCTCGCAAAAAGATTTCCAAACATATAAAAATTAGCACTTGAAAAATCTCTTTGGGAGGAGGAGCCAAGCGAGAACTTCACCTGACGGACGGGTCGACGGGCCTGAACCTCTCTGCCCCCCCCAAGAAGGGACGCCTTTTTGGTAAGAGTCGCGCCTCTGACTTTGTCAGACATATCCCTGGGAACACATTGTTAACTAAAGTGCTAAACTATTACTTTGAGCTCAACTTTTGTAGACAGTGAATTTATCAACGGCAATTCCGAATCTGTGATAACTGTCACTTGAATAAATTACCTGTTGTTTCAACTTTGCGAAACTGTTTCAGTGAAAGTCCTTGGAAGGGCTCTGGCAGGCTAGTTGAATATCAGACTCCCCTTACCCCCCCTTTAACGCGACACCCTATCACTAACCCTAACCCTAACCATAACCCTAACTCTAATGTAACCCCTAACCCTAACACTAACACCGACAATTAACCCTATCCCTAACCCTAACCCTAACCCTAACCCTAACCCTAACCCTAACCCTAAACTTAACACCAATGCTAAATGTAACCCTAACCCTAACCCTAACCTAACCCTAACCCTAACCCTAACCCTAACCCTAACCCTTAACCCTAATTCTAAACCTAACTATAAGCCTAAGCTTACATTTAAACGCTAACCCTAATCCTATCCGTAACCCTAAGCCTAATACTAACCGTAACCCCTAACTCTAACCCTAACCCTAAATACTAATCCTAACCTTAACCATAAACCTAAGCTTAAACATAATCCCTAAAACTAATCCTTACCCTAACCCTAAACCTAAATCTGAGCAAACACTAATCCTAACCCTAACCCCTATCCTTAGTCCTGAACCTAACCATGACTCTAACTCTAACCCGAACCCTAACCCTAATTCTAACCCTAACACTAAAGCAAACCCTAACCCTAAAAACCCTAAACCAAACTCTAACCCTAAACCAAAACCTAAACCTAGCCCTAACCCTAACCCTAACCCTAAACCTAAATCTAACCCTAACCCTAAACCTAACCCTATCCTTAACACTAAACCTAAACCTAAGCCTAACCCCAAACCAAACGCTAAATCTAACCCTAAACCTAACTTAACGCTAACCCTAACTCTAACCCCCCTAACACGAACCCTAACCGAAACAACCCTAACTCTAACCCTAACCCCTTAACCCTGACCCTAAACCCAAACCTAACCCTAACCCTAACTATAACCGCTAAACCTAACCCTAAAGCTTAACCCTAAATCTAACCTTAACCATAAGCCTAACCCTAACTTTAAACCCTAACCCTATCCCTAACCCTAAACCTGACACTAACCCTCAGCCTAATACTAACCCTAACCCTAACCCTAAGCCTAACCCTAACCCTAACCTTAACCCTAACCCTAACCCTAACGCTTAACCCTAAACCTAACCTTAACCCTAACCCTGACCTTAAACCTGACCCTAAATTTAATCATAATCCTACCCCTAACCCTAACCCCTAACCAAAACCCCAACCCTAATCCGAAAAATAAACCTAAACTTAAACCTAACCCTAAGCCTAAATCTAACTCTAACACCTAACCTTAACCTGATCCCTAAACACTAATCCTAACCTTAAAACTAAACCTAAGCTTAAACATAACCCCTAACCCAAAACCTAAACCTAACCCTAACCCTAAACCTAAACCTGACCCTAAACCTAATCCTAACCCTAACACTAAGCCGAACCCAAACCCTAAAACCCCTAAACCTAACTCTAAACCTAACCTTAACCCTAACCCTAACCCTAACAGTAACCCTAACCCTAACCCTAACAATAGCAACCCTAATTCTAACCCTAACCCCCTAACCGGTCATCAACAAATATTGTTTAACGTGACCTACTCTCTCAAGCGAGTGCAACTATCAATGCTCGAGCGGTTGGGGAATAACAAGGATCTCCTGGCATGGTGGTTAAAAACACTCCAGGTCCCCAGGTGTCTTCCGCTTCATCCTCACTTAACATAATTCTATCTCCGCCTTCAGCAGAAACTCGCCACACATATTCAACAGCTGACTCGCTTGGCAGCCTGGAGTATTTCTCTTTTATTCTTTCAACTTCTGTCGGTGTCCACGGCACGGTACGTATAGTGGTATGGATTTCGTCATCATCATCAACAGCTGATTTTAAAGCTACATGTTCAAGGGCAGAGACCAGAGTAGGAGCAGGGGCTTCCTTAGCTTCTTTTTGTGCACAAGATAAACAGGCGCCTAACACTGCACAAATCACTCCTTTATCTTCACCTGTTTGGAGCTTTTGTGAAACCTGACACTGTTTAACACATTCAACTACTTTCTTTTCACCCTTCCAAAACTTCTGGGCCCACTCCTTCCCGGCCTGGGAAAGGGCACAACACACAGGTGAAAAAACATAGCATAGAAGAGAATCATTTAATTTGGAAGGGACCTACAATGACCATCTAGTCCAACTGCCCGACACCTTCAGGGCTGAGCAAAGGCCAAAGCGAGTCATTGAGGGCATTGGCCAAAGGCCCCTTGGGCACGGACAGGCCGGGGGCACCGACCGCCTCTCGGGTAGCCTGTTCCAGTGCCCGGCTGTCCTCTCGGTAGAGAAACGGATACTCGTGCCCAGCTGAACCTGCCCTGGTGCAGCTCTGAGCCGTTCCCACGCACCCTGTCCCTGGATCCCAGGAGCAGAGCTCAGCACCTCCCCCTCACATCCCCTCCTCGGGAAGCTGTGGAGAGCGGTGAAGTGGGACAGGGAAACACACGGCTGTGGGCAAGAACAGTCAGGTTGGGGCCTGAGAATGAGGATTTTGGCCCTGAAAATGAGGCTTTGCAGGTGAGGACTCTGGACTGAGGCACAGGGAACCTTCCCCCGGCCCAGGGCAAGGCTGTGCCAGGCCAGAGCACAGAGGAGGTGGCCACCTCTGCACCACGGCACGAGTGGCGACTCACCAACTTGGCAGGGCGCGGGGGCCTTTCTGTGCCCCGGGGTGCCTGGGGAGGGGGCAGGCTGCCTAAAGCCTCTCCCCTCCTCCTGCCCTCCAGGCCTCTGTGCTCCTGTGCTGCAGCAGGAGAGGGGATCGGGGGTGCCCAGGACGCAGTGGCCCTGATTGGGATGCACAGGGCTCGGGGTGCCTGGAGCAGAGGCAGCACCGCCTGAGGCGGCAGAACAGGCGGCTGGCGCGGATCGGTGTCACCCGACACGGATCAGGTGAGAAGAGACAACGTGTCGGGAAGAGAGGTTCAGGCCCCTTGACCTGTCCGTCAGGTAAAGGTCTCGCTTGGCTCCTCCTCCCAAAGAGACTTATCAAGTGCCAATTTTTATATCTTTGAAAATGTTGTGGTGAGGTAAGACTAAGTCAATTCTTGTGTATGGATTGGCTCTTGGCACGGAATGTCGTGTGGTCAGAAGCGGGACTCAGCAGTGTGACACGCCTTCGGAGCGGGCATCTTGGTGTGCGCATCCGGGGGCCATCTGTTCTTTATCCGAAGCGATCTCTGGCTGTGCGGCCTCCACGGCGCCCCACAGATCACTTGGTTTACAGTGGTGGGCCATCCCCCCTTGCTTCTGTCTGAGAAGATAAGCACCAGTCAGTTGCTCCCTTTGTTAACTCTTCGGCTCTTGGCGCCTCAGTCCCAGCATGTCTTTTGTCTTGTGTTGACAAGTCCAGCAAGGCCATCGCTTCCAGATGCCCTTAGTCCCTGTTTCCCGAGATAATTCAAGAGATTTACTGTTGCTTTCCTTACTTGTGATTGGTCTTCCCCTGCAAACAACAGGTCATCACCACAGTGTAATATCTTCACCTCCGGCTTTGCTTCCTATCCCTTTCCTACTTTTTCCAAGGCCTGTCCACACCATTCAGGAGATCCCTTCTATCCCTGGGCTAAAACTGTCCACTGAAACGGATGTTTCCGTCCTGTGTTGGGATCCTCCCATTCAAAAGCAAAACTTTCCCTGCTTTCCCTCTCTAATGGGCATACCCAAAAGGCATCCTTTCAATCAATCACTGAGAAGCATTCCAACCCCTACTATTCTGTGATTCTGTGATTCTGTGATTTGCTGTTTTCAGGGATATGACTGATGATGGTGTAGGGATTGGGGACCGCAGGACACCATTCCCAGACTAGTTTGTTCATTTCCCTGAACTCTTGCACTAGTCTGTAAGATCCATCCCCTTTCTTTACTGGCAGTATAGGGGAGTTGTACGGGGACATGCACAGTTCCAGTAGCCCCTCTTTTAAAGTTTTCAGTTACTGGCTTCAATCCCAGTCTCCCTTCCTGTCAAATGGCCTATTGCCTCATCTTTCTTGGTCTGTTCTTGTTTAACAGTCCATTTCTAGGCCTCCTCGATTTCCAGGGCCCACCCACACAGGTTCCTCTATGTCGGTATCTCTTGCATCGTTAAGCGCAGTCGGACTACTATGTTGTTTCCCCATGGAATTAATCCTATCCCTAACTTCCCTATCAAATCTCTTCTCAACAAATGAGATCCTTCCAAAGTAAACTTCTTCCTCCTATTAACCTCACCAGGAAACGGGACCTCTGGTCTTTGGAAATGTGTATTTGTCAATGTCCAAGACTCGACCCTCTGCGAAGAGATCTCAGTGGTTCCCACAAGTCTCGCTTTCAGTTTTGTGCCTCAGGGAAAGGGTCAGATTTTAGGGCAAACACCGATAAACCAAACACTCTGTTGGAACACAGCATTTGGAGAAGCATGTGGTGGGAGCTAAAACGACATCTTGACTAAAGTAGCCAGCTATGTCTGGGCTGCTGGAAAGCGTGGGCGTCGGGCAGCTGTGCGGGCAATGCCGCTTCCTTCGGGGGCTGCCATTTCCCCTCTGCCCTCTGCCTCCCTACAGAAAAGACTTGCCCAGGGGATGGAGAAATGCGGCTTCTGCTGGGGAAAGCCTCAGCCAGGGCTCAACTGGTGAAGCAAGCCTGGGGCCAGGGAGAGCCGAGGGGGCAGAGGTCCTGCAGGCAGCGGGACAGGCCAGGAAGGACGCTGCCGGCTCAGCTCGCCGCACATCGGAAGGACCCCACGGGCTTCTTCTTCTGGCTTTTTAATTATTCAAATGGAGTCGTTTTCCTGCTGAAGGCTGCAGCTCCGCCTGCCTTAGCAGCAGCAGCAGCACAGCGCTCGCAGGTTGCGTCCCAGTGTCCGGCACCGCCGCCGCCACGGAGAGCCCAGCCTGTGCATGGTCTGAGCTGCCAGGGAACGGACGGAGGATTCACTGTCTCTCTCCATGTTCTTGAGGGCTGTGACAGAAAGCAACAGAGCCGAGATGAACCCCCGCTGTGTGCAGAGACCCCCAGGCATCCCCTCCAGCCCGTGCTCCCTACTCACCCCTGCAGAGCCGGTAGATCTGCTGCTCGCTCCTCAGGTACCGTTCGGCAAGCCCTAGGCACAGAGCTGGGTCAGAGCCCCTGCTCCCCAGCACGCTGGTGCCAGCGCAGCGGCGGGGGCTGGGGCCAGGCTGCCAAAAGAGGGACCGCGGGGCTGTGGCTCACCGATGAACCTCACGGCCTCCTCTCGCAAGCTGGGCTGAGCATCCTCCAGGTACCGCAGGCTCTGACACAGGTATTTGTCAACCCTCCTTGTGTCCCGCGTCAGCTGGAGAGAGCAGAAGGACATGGGCATGTGGCAGTCCCTCCTCCCAGCGCCTGCCATTCCCTTTCCCTCCCAGGCCATTGCTGTCTCCCAGCCAGGAGCCCTGTGGGGGGTCCCGAAAACCCCTCCCTCCCTCTGCAATGCCCAGATGGGCCAGAGTCTCCAGATCCCTGGGGCTTGTCCTCACCAAGCACTCTCCAATCCTCCGTGTCTGCCCTCTCTGCACCCGGGCTTTGAGCTTCTTCCAGCCGAGGAGCTCTGCTGCAGCCAGGAGGGCTTCTCTGGAGGCCTGCAGAACAGCAGAAGCTGGGAGATAGCACCACGGCCTGGGGAGGGAGACCTGGCGTCCCCGTCCTCTTGGCTTTGTTGCTGGGCTGATCCCACCCTTAGGAAGCTGGGACGTGCCCTGGCCCAAACAGCCGGGGGTCTCTTCCCTGCATCACGCTTAGCTTTGAAGTCTGTACCTGGGCCACGCTGTCGACCTGGTCGCTCATGTGAAAGATCAGCGGGACCAGGAACCCCCGCACTTTGATCTTCATCTTCCACTCTTCGTTCTCCACCACTGACTGCAGCAGGATTCTGCAGAGGCTGATGGAGAGCTCTCGCAGCTGGCTGGAGTGCTGGTGGCAAGGAGGAGAGGTGGACTTGAGAAAGAGCGTCAGCCTGCCCGTGCTGGGCAGGGGCGTTGTCGTGGCTGAGGTGAGGGGAGATTTAGGGGGGGCCCATGCTTGGCTGCAAAGTCCAGAAGACATCCCACGAGAGCCCGGGGGAGCAGACCCTGCTCCACGGGCTGCCCACAGGGCTGGGCTGAAGGGCAACTGTCCTTGCAGGCTGCCCATGTGCGGGGCTCAGACTCCCTCATCAGCCTTACATGGTGAAAGAGGGACGAGAGATCCTCCACCAGCTGCACAGCGATGTGGCTGGCCTCAGTGCTGTTCAGGTGACCCATCACATTTCTGATGACCACCAGGAACTTCATCTTCATATTTGTGTAACCACCATGGAGCATCTTCATGATGTGTGGCAGGAGGGCCTTAATTTTTCTTGCCTGTATCAAAGACAGAGTTTCCCTTTGTCCAAGGCCAAGCCACCGCCCCACTCACTGCACCAGCCCCGGGCTGCCAACTTGGCTCCCCTTGACAAAGCCCTGCTCACCGTGTCAGGTCTCTCCGACAGCGTGACGAGGACTCCAAGGATCAGGGAGACCGTCACCAGGTTTGGATGCCTCTCATTGCTCTCAAGCTGGGACTCGTCAGCAACATCCTCGGACTGAAGCTCGCTGCTGGCCGTCAGCTGAAGCAAACACAGCAGTGAGATACTGGCAGAGGCTGCAGGGCTCACGGAGGGTGATCAGCGCTTGCTGATGCCAAGATCACACCAAGACAGCTGGGTTTGTCAGGGAGGGATGGAGAGGGAGGGAGGGACAATGCCTGCCACGGCTGAAGGGCAGGCAGTGCAGCCACAGCCCACTTACATCCGCCAGCCAGAAGTCAGGGTCTTGTATGATCACATCCAGCATGTTTCCTGTTGCTTCCTTGTGAAAGATGCTGGAGTCTTTCATTGCCTCGATGAGCACCAGGACCATGTCTGTCCTCTCGTGAGGCTTAAGGTATCTTGCAGATTCCTAGAGGAGGAAGGCGGGGAGCAAGGACAAGTCACACCGAGTGCCCTGATGGTGCTGCTGAGCTGGGTGATGCGAGCAGCCCTGGCGAGAGATGCCTGGCCGTGCTGGTGCAGTGCCCGCGGGAAAGCCGGCAGCAGGGACTGCGGTGGCTGCTGAGGGGAGGATGAGAAGAGAGGGCCCCGGGGTGCAGGGAGGATGGTTGGGCTCCTGGGCACAGTGTGCTGGTCCTGCAGCGAACCAGGGCTTGCTGGTGGTCAGGAGCTGCTGCTGGGACAGCGAGTGCAGCCCTGGCACGGTCCCTGCTCCAGGACAGCAGCAACCCTCTCACCAGGGACAGCAAGGCCACGTCAGCCCCATTCATTCTGGACACCTTTGCTCACACGAGTGCCCTGCTGACGCCATGGAGAAGAGTCCCAGCAAGCGAGGAGCTCCTTACCCTGTTCATGACAGCGGTTGCACACTGCGAGAGGTCGATTTCACCTTCACAACGGAGCTGTGGTGCTTCATCTTTTAGCAGTGAGCGGCCTAAACAGCGGGGCAAACACATAAGAGTCAATGAGACACGGCAGCTTTGCTGGCAAGCTTACCAAACCCCCTCAGCTCTGCCTGCAAGATGGCAGGTCACAAGCGGTTGAGGAGATTTCTGGAGGGCATCAGGAAAAGCTTCTTGCTAGAAGCAGTGGTGGGAGCAGCCGGGGTGCTGCAGAGATGGATGTGCTCTTCACGAAGAGGGAAGACATGGCTTTGGGGCATGGTGATCAATGGTGGCTTTGTCTGTGCGGACCATAAAACCGCGTGTTTCAAGATCGTGAAAGGAGGGAGGAAGGAGAGCAGCAGAGAAGAGATGTTGGCCTTCAGGACAGCACTCAGCTTCTGCAGCAAAATGAGAGCTGGGATGCTGCGGGAAGCGGCTGTGAGGGCAAAGGAGGTCAAGAGGAGAAGCAGTCCCATCAGGAGGTGTCTGTGTGCCGAGGGATGAAGCCCGCCCCAACTTGTCTTACTCTTTTGATTCTCCATGAATTGTTGGAGGAAACGAAAAGCGTCTGTAGCCAGAGGGGCTGTGGCTTCACTGGAAGATTGGAAGAGGACGAGACATCCCAGCAGCCGTCCCAGGATCGGGATCTGGATGTCCCTGTAGCAGACAGGGCCGTAGGTGTCTCTTCCAGTGCGGTCCCAGGCCTGGGTGAGGAAGGCAGAAGAGCAGAAAGGGTGAGGGCGGGCAGCTGGTGCCAAAGCCCTGAAGCCCCGAGTGCCCAGGGCTGCATCCCTGGAGAGTCAGGGCTTTGCCGGGCCGTGCTGACCGCGGCTGCCAAAGCTGGGCAGCAACCCCCACACGGGGAGAGCTGCCGGCTGCCAAAGCTGTGCAGGGAGATGGGGGAGGTGGCCTGGCTGGAGGGTGCCTGGCTCCTTACCTCCACGGTGGGTTTGTCGGCCAGAAAACGGCTCAGGTACACAATCCTCTGCAGGGCCCTCTCCTGCACAGCCATGTTGTCTGAGGTGGCGAAATCCAAGAGCATCTGGGAAGAGAGAAGGTGCTGGTGAGCCCTGGGAGCAGACACGCACGGCAGCACAAGCAGCCCTGCTCAGTCCACAGAGGCTTCCTCTGATCTTCTCGAGCAAAACCTGTGGTGGGCTTTCTTCCCCTCAGGTCCCTCGCAGGCGTGGGACAAATCCCGCGGGCCAAGCTGGTGGCCAGGCAGCAAGGCAGATGCCCCCCTCTGCAGCTGCTGTGCTCTGGCAGAGCCCGCTGGGCGGCCCCCAGTTAGCCAAGGGAGCTGGGCACCCTCCCCACACTGTGCTCTCTCTGCATGGCACCGCCGTGAGCGCCGTCCACTCAAGAGCAGGCACCCCCTTCCCCCACGGGGAGCAACTGCCCCTGTGAAGCCCACGCTTTGCCCGTGCCAGACCTGAAAGATACTCTGCAGCCCCTCGCTGACCCTGGAGGCAGGATAGCTGAGCACCACGCTCTCTAGCGTCTTGTCCATGGCCATCAGAGTCTGCAAGGAAGACAAAGGGCTGTGGCAGCCATTCCCTCTCCCTCCAGGAGACTGACCTGACCTCCTGGCACCAAGGGAGGACTCCTGCCCTGCCTTGCGCTGCCCGGGAGAGACGCAGGGGCAGACAGTCTGCTGCGGGCAGAGCAGCCTGCGGCACTGGATGTGCGCGGGCACGGCGGAAGGGGACGAAGGGATGAGGGTGGGGAAGCAAAGCAGAGCCCCTGGCCTGCCTCGGGTCTCCGGTCAGATCCAGACCAGGGAGCAGCCCAGAGGGACTGCTGGCTCCTGTAGCTCACCCAGCTCTTACCATCCTGTAGAGGGAAAAGTGCTGGGCTTCTATTTCCCCTTTTGGAGGAAGCCAGAAGACGCTCCTGAAGCAGACTGCTAGGAGGCTTCTCTCTTTCCCCTCCAGCACCCTCTGCACTGAGCTGCAAGAGAGAGGGGGGCCAGTGGGACACTGGTGCTGGGAGCGGTGCCTCGAGGCCTCGTGCAGGTGGAGGCAGACCTGTGGGGCAGGGTCCCCAAGAGGGTCGGGCAGGTACCTCAATGCGATGATGGCATCCATGGCGAGCTGCCGCACTGGTGTGCTCAGTTGGTCCGTGGGTTCCTCGTCCAGCAGCATCTGTGGAGCACGACCAGGATGGCACCTGGCAGGTGCAGGCACCCAGTGCCACCAGACCCTCACCCTGGCCCAAGCGCTGTCCTCACAGGGTGCCGGGGGGCCTGGCCCCTTTCCCCGGAGCCGCCAGGTGTCCCCTCACCTCAGTACACTCTACCAGCCTGAATCTGCGGCAGAAGATATCCAGGCCCTCTGACAAGCCAGTGAGCTGGACGGTTCTGAGCAGCAGGCGGATGCTGTCTAGGAACCTCATCTTCTGGTCCACATGCTGGCAGCCGGGGCACAGAGAGACAAACAGGGAGCGTGAGAGGGGACACACGGCCATGGAGAGAAGATGCCAGCACAGCCGCATCAGAAATGGCCATGGTTACCTCTTCTGGACTGCTGACAAAAGCCACGATGAACTCCACGAGTTCTCTCTCCCGTTGGTACACGGGTAACCAGCTCGCATCTAGTAAAGGAGGAGAGGAGGGGGGCTGCAGAGAGGGTGTGGTGGCAGGAGAGCGCAGAGGCAGGAGCTCTGCCCTCCGTCCAGCCCCATGCCCCCTCCCCAGGCACAGCTGTCCCGTGCGTGTCAGGGCTGGAGGGTGCCCGGCAGACGGGCTGCGATGCTGGAGCACGTCGCAGCAGGGAAAGCCCCCAGTGCAGCGGGCTGAGGAGCTGGCTTGCAGCCGGGCAGGAAAAGTCCCCGCGTCCCACAGCACGGCCCTGGAGCACGAGCTGGGTCCCCTCTGCTCTCTCCCTGCTCGGGAGCCGGCACTCAGGCAGCATCACGGCCACTACCCGCAGGACCCCCGCTGCCAGCGTGTGGGGAAATGGCGATGCCGGCGTTGAGCGGGGTGCGCTCGCTGGCCCCAGCCCTGCCCAGACCCACGGGGCCCCTCACTCACCAATCTGCAGTGGCTGGACCACGCACACCTCATCGGACTGCGGCAGAGAGCTGCTGTCCTGGGGAGCCCCATCCTCCTCGCAGGCCACCCCGGGGCAGCTGGGGGATCTCTCGGCCATCATGCGGGATGGATGAAAGGGATAGGGATGGACAAGGGGGAAGCTTCGGCAAAAAGCCTCGGCGCCGCGGGGAAAGACGTGGGCTGCGCTCGGGGGCTCCTCGGCAGCTCCGGGCTCCTGCCCTGTCCCGTCGCCGTCCTGCTGGACACTGCGGGCTGGAGGCTGCAGCCGTGCTGACCACGTGCAGCGCAGTGGAATGTCAGCAAGTGAGGTCACAAAGGGCCCCAGTGTGACCCAGGCAGGGAGGGGCAGGGCGTCCCCGGGGCTCTCGGGCACCTGGATGCTCTCAGGGGGCCTCCAGCCCCCCTCTGCCCTTCTGTCCCCTCGGGACCTCCCTGCTGCCCTCCCGGCTGTCCCAGAGCCCCATGCTCAGACACCCCGGCGTGCCCCAACGACGTCCCTTGCCTCTCGGCGTACTGCAGAGCCCTGCCCCTGCCCCTCAACGGCGTTAAATGTGTCAGATTCACTCCAGCTCAGCAGAAATCCTGCTTTTGTGTCTCCTCAACTCTGCTCCTCCTCCCACCAAACAGGAAGAGCTCATGCCTTCCAGCCCTGGTACACTCCGGACCCCTTCCGAGGCCTTCAGTGCACCCCAGACCCCTCTGCGGGACCCCGAGCTGCCCTCAGGGACGACTGCGTGGTCCCGCTGGGGTGGAGGATCCCTGGGCTGCTGTGGCAGGGCTGCCCTCCAGCCTGTGTGGGGTGTTTGTGGCTGTCATGGTTTAACCCCAGCCGCCAACTGAGTAGCACACAGCCGCTCGCTCACTCCCCCCACCCCGTTCTGATGGTGTGCTGGTTTCAGCTGGGATGGAGTTCGTTGTCTTCCTGTTACCTGGTGGAGTGCTGCGGTTTGGGTTTGGGCTGATGACGATGCTGATAACGCGCTGATGTTTCGGTTCAGCTGCTAAGCAGGACTACGCAGCCAAGGACTCTGCCATACTGTAGGGTGTCATGCTGAGCATACACGGGGGTTAACTGGCCGCAGGGTGCCACGGCTTGGCAACTAACTGGGCAGTGGTCAGCGGGCGCTGAGCAATTGTACTGACCGATGCCCGACTCTTCTTCTGGGTCATTCGATAGGAAGGGCTTACGACCCGACGGGAATGGGGAACGTGCATTCTCCAAAACCCCACAATGCCTAAGCAGGCTTGTGTTTCCTTTTTGCTGGTCGCTGCAGACGTAGCTGCCGTTGTGGTGATCACATCCATTGGGATCTGACGACGGCCATCTTGCCATTTGACACCTAAAGACCGGATCGCCTGCGCAGGTCGCTTGGCCTTACTTTGTTTGATGGCAAAGCCGGCTTTCAGAAGGATTTGGACTATTCTGTTCCCTTTCTCCAAACCTGCTGCTGCTGTGTTGCCCCACACGATGATGTCATCAAGGCACTGTAGGAGTTGCGGAGCTTTCCCCTGTTCCAAGCACACTCTGGATCAGCCCCTGGCAAGTGGTGGGGCTGTGTGGGACAGCTGATTCCAGGTGTCCTGGATGCCCCTCCAAGGGACAGCAAACACTGGCCGGCACTCTGCTGCCGAGGGGATTGAGAAGAACACATCAGCGTGGCGTACCACTCTGCTACCTTGGACTGCAGTGGATAGTGAAGTTCTAGCATGTCCGGCATGCTAGAGCTCACAGGCAGCAGGATGACTTCATCCAGGCCATGACAGCCTGCTGTCAGTCTCCACTCTCCATTAGACTTTCGCACCGGCCATACGGGACTCGTCAAGGATGAGCGAGTCCTGCTGATCCCTCCTTGACTCTCAGCTTCTGGCTGGGGATCACAGAGTTCCTCGGCTAGCATGTCTGACAGTTTCTCCACAGCTGAGACGCAGGCCCATAGGGAGGAAGAGACACTCTGTATTGCCGGAGTTGACCCGCCAATTCATCCACTGTTTGTTCCTCTCCGTCTTGCCAGGTCTCAACTGCCAAGGAGTTGACATACGATGACGGTTCGCTCTGTACAAACTTCCACCACACGGGTCGTGTGCACTTCACTTTGTCTGGATCTTTGGGTAACTGCTCATTGTTCAAGTCATCATAAATCCCCTCTAGCACAGCTAAGTCCCTCCGGTACTGGATACCTCTCTCCATGGTGGTCCACTCGCCTGGGTGACACATAACATCTTCCTTGAAGGGACACCTTGCCTTCCCACCCGACAGCAGTCACCTCCAGAGGCCCCTTTTCCAATCGCTTTGTCAATACCCCCTTCCCTCGGAAGGAATCACAGCTGCTTGGCTTCCTTGCCCTTGATCCCAGGCTGCCGGTTCCATTACCCCAGCACTGGAGCCGCCCGGATGACGGCTGAAATCGCTGACCTGAAATGCTCTTGTATTCCCCACCTCTTCCAGACAGCAAATTCCTTCATCTTTGGCCAGACACAAAATTCAGTGCTGGGATTTGAACGTGGTTACCCCGGCCTGATTGCCAGCAATATCACGAGTGGCTCGACCCACCTCTCCAATAAATCTCTTGATTTGTCATACCCTGCCACTTTCTGCCAGCAGCAATTTCTGTCACGCCCTTTGATTTAGTTCCTACTTGTTAACTACGAGAATGCTGCATTGCTGGGCAGCCCCAGGTGGGGTTCAGGGACTGCAGCTGCAAATGCTGCACTTGGACACTTCATAGCGTGCAGGTACCTAAGACGGGTATCAGAGCCCAGCTCTTTGGCTGGCCCTTGGACCGCAGGCAGAGACGACGCCTTGGTCCATGCTGTAACTGCTGTTCTGCCTTGTTCCTGGGTTGTGCATCTTAACGTTAGAGCGTCAAAGCAGTGTGAGCTGTGCTGGCGTCATCCTGCACGCAATAGCAGGGACGTACTGGACTCAAGGATTGCTCCCTTGGCAATCCAGTCGGGGTGTGGCGCGTATCTCCAGGTTGTTTGAGGAGGATGACTCTTAATTCCCGATGTCTCAGTAATAGAAGCATAAAGATGGGGAAAGCGGCAGGAATCTGCCCCTGAAGCAATTACTCCTTCCAAAAAATTCTGGAGGCGGCAGGAAAAATGGGGGAGTTACCCAGAAAGAATGTCGCAAGCAGTGCTGCGAAGGAGAGCCTTACGCGAGCGGAGGGCGGCGGCAGGGCGTAGCTGGGGGAGGGGAGGGCCCAGTGCAGGCCATGCTCCTTTTCAGCTTCCCTCGCTCCTGCTGCATCCCCCTCGCTGCCGTCTTTTGGGGAAATGGCGGCGTTGCTCCCTCATGGAACCTGGTGCCATCAGCACCTGAGGCAGAGCCCATGTGCACTGCGATGGGTGGGAACCCCCAAACTGCCCCCAGGACCCTGGCCCAGCCCCTGTCTCCCCACACCTCTGGCAGCCGAGAGCTGCCATGGAGCCACTGCCCAGCATGACCACGCTGGGGCACCTCCAGAGCTCTGCTCTGCCCGAGCTGGCTGGGGCCGGGCGACTGGGGGCAACTGGGACGGGATGGGAAGAGTTGGCTGAGGACTCGCTGCCTGGGAATCTCAGTAGGGGGGTGACTCTCTTTTTGCCATCGGACCCCCTCCAGACCTCTGTGCTCTGCTGGGAACCCTCCGGAGCCCGTCACAGTGCAGGGAAGTGGCCGTGCAGCAACAGCGGACGCTGGGCCTGGCTGGGATGCCCGGAGACCCGCGGGGTGGCCGGAGCTGGGAGCACCCTTCCTGTGCCCTGTCCTGTCTGCGTGCTGGAGGGGACGGCAGGCCCCTGTGGCACAGCCCAGCTTCTGCTGCTGGGTCTGGGCTGAGCTGTGGGAGTGGGGAAGGATGGCTGCAGGGCCAGGAGACGCGGCTGCGACCCGAGGCCTTCGCGGGGCTGTCGTTCAAAGCAGCGTCCCTGCACCCCGGGGTGCCGTGTGTGCAGAAGTACTCTGGGACTCAAGGCAAGGAGAACTTCTGCCCTGGCTCACGCGCAAGGATGTGCGAGCCCAGAGCGTGCTGGAGGCGGGCAGCTCTCAACATCGGGACCAACGATAACCTGCATGCTTGGCAGAGAGCAAGCGCCTTTTGTTGCCGCGCGATGTCTCAGCAGGGGCTGCTTGGGCTAAAGCTTCTCTGCTCTCTTCTCCTCTGCTCTCCTTTCCTCTGGGTTTCGTAGTGCAGCAGAGCAGCTGCGAGCTCCTGGGCTGGGAGCTGTTGCCATCCCGCAGCTTGGGTTCTTGCACGGGGATGGGGAGGAGGTGCAGCCAGCATCGCACACACTGCTGGCTGTTTTACCACTGATTGGAGGGGTCGGGGAGCTGTCTGGAACCTCTCTGTGGAAAGGTATCTGACATAGCCTGTCACGGTCGTGCTGAGAGAGGCGCAGCCTGTGCGGGTCAGCGGGGCAGAGGAGCCCGGTCTGCTCACGTCCCCGGGCCAGGCTGCACCGCTCTCTCTGCTTGGCCCTGCCCTGCCCAGAAAGGCTTCCCCACATCTCCGGGTGGGGAGCAGAGCCAGAGAGACCTCACCAGGCTCCCGCTCCCAGCCCTCAGCTGTGAGGAAGGCGCAGAGTGTCGCACCGTGCCCACCCCCTTGTCGCCAGCTCCCGCTGAAGTGAAGTCAGGGCTAATGTGGCTGCAAGCAAGCAGCTGCTGCAGCTGCCCCAGCTGGGCGGCTCTGATCTACCACGTGTCAAACCCCGTCCTTTGCAAAGACACCTCAGGGGTCCCAATGCCAGGACATCCCCTCTGAAACACAGGTCTCGGGCAGCTCTTACAAGACGGCTGATCTGAAGGCAGCTGCCAGAGTTTGGCTGCTGCAGGTGCACAAGTGGAAACAAGGCCAAAAAAGGAAAGCCAAACAGCACAACCCTGAATGCTTTACCTTGCGGCCCGGGGAGGTCTGATAGAGCCGGTTTCTGGTTAAACCGGCAGAGACCATCGTCACTGCCGGTGGGAGTGGATCTCGGCAGTGCAGGACACAACAGAAATCATTCCCTGCAACCACCCAGAAGCGAGGAGTTGTTTCCAGCCCAGACACTCAGCCATGGCCAGCAACAACAGCCAGGCAGGAGACCGCAGCAAGGGGGAAACGGCAGCCGTGGGGAGATCCAGGAGAGCTGGAGCAGCCCTCCCTCTCCCCCAGGAACAGGCAGGGCATGCTCAGGACAGGAGCATCACCTCACCTGGGCCTCAGACAACTGCACAGGGTTTGTGTCTGGGAGGAACTTCAGGGCCTGCCCCTGGACGCGTCTGAGGTCCCGACAAGCTGCCAGCGCCATCCTGAGAGCCTTGTCCAGGAAAAGCTGAAAGAGAAGGGGCCAAGCCCGGCCTGTCAGGAGATGGCTGGCCCCAGACAGACCCGGCAGTGCCCGGCAGCAGGTGAAGCTCGCCGCGGGGCCAGGCTGCAGCCAGGCACTGGGGCAGCCCGGGCGGAAGCGCTCTCTGGGGGTGAGGGAAGGGGAAGCAGTGAAAACCGCGGGCGTGGGGCAGGAGATCCACCTTCTGGCAGGAGTCGGGGACAGAGCTGCCCAGCTGCTGGCTCAGCTCCGGGCTCAGGGCCACGCTCCAAGCCTTGTCTTCGATGGGCTTCAGCGATGCTGGCAGGAACTGAGGTGAAGAGGAGAGGAAGCGAGTGTTCCGCTGCCCTTGGACTTTTCCACACACGCGTCCTGGGATGCTGCTGAGGGAGAGCTGCCAGGAGCAGCAATCTCTTTCCCCACCCCACACAAACCTCTTTTCACCAGCCTCCCTCCCACAGCTCTGTCTGCTCCCTTCTCTCCCCTCTCTTTATGACACCCCCCAAGGATGCTGTACTTTAAGCACATGGTGCTCCCGCTCTGCAGAGTCCAGGGACCTCTCGGTTCTTCCTCAAAAGCAAGAGGAAGAAAAAGCTTTTGCTGCTATTGAAGCTCACAATAAAAGACGAGCCCGGTGGTCTCCTCTGCGGGCAGACCTCTCAAAAGTCCCAGGCTAGCAGGCCAGAAAGGGCCTGCGAGCCCCTGCGCCAAAGCCCTTGCAAGGCCAAAGACACAGGAAGGGTCGCACGGGCAATGTCAGAGCAGAGGATTCAACCTGGGGAAGGATGCGCTTCCTGCGGCTCATCCCCGCTGCTTGGCCGCAGCTCCCAGGACAACGCCGGCTCCCGAGTCCCAGCACACGTTGGCAACACACATTTTCTCCTGAACGACCCCCTGCTTTCTGCCCATTTCACAGAATCACGCAGAATCCCAGAATGGGAGGGGTTGGAAGGGACCTGTGTGGGTCATCCAGTCCAAACCCCCTGCCAAAGCAGGGTCACCCAGAGCAGGCAGCCCAGGACCGCTTCCAGGCGGGTTTTGAATATCTCCAGAGAAGGAGACTCCACAGCCTCCCTGGGCAACCTGTTCCAGGGCTCCGTCACCCTCAGAGGAAAGAAGTTCTTCCTCATGTTCAGACAGAACTTCCTCTGCTTCAGCACTGGACACAGTACTGCGGATGGGGCCTCACTAGGGCAGTGTAGAGGGGAAGGAGAACCTCCCTCGACCTACTGCCCGCAGTCCTCCTCATGCATCCCAGGATCCCATTGGCCTTCTTGGCAGCCAGGGCACACTGCTGCCTCATGGTCAACCTGTCGTCCACCAGCACACCCAGGTCCCTCTCCACAGAGGTGCACTCCAGCAGGTCCCCCCCAAGCTTGTACTGGTGCATGGGGTTGTTCCTCCCCAGGTGCAGGACCCTGCCCTTGCCCTTGTTCAACCTCAGCAGGTTCCTCTCTGCCCAACTTGCCAGCCTATCCAGGTCACGCTGAAGGGCAGCACAGCCTGCCGGTGTATCCACCACTCCTCTCAGTTCTGTGTCGTCAGCAAACTGGCTGAGGCTACACTCTAACTCTTCATGCAGGTCGTTGATGAAGAAGTGAAACAAGACTGGGCCCAGTACTCACCCTGGAGGGACACCACTAGTTACAGGCCTGCAACTAGACCCAGCGCCGCTGATGACAACCCTCTGAGTTCTGCCTTTCAGCCAGTTCTCAATCCACCTCACTGACCACTCATCCAGCCCACACTTCCTGAGCTTCCCTAGGAGGATGTTACGGGAGACAGTGTCGAAAGCCTAGCTGAAGTCGAGGTAGACAACATCCACGGCTCTCCCCTCACCTACCCAGCCGGGGTTGCCATCGTAAAAAGCTATCAGATTGGTCAAGCATGATTTCTCCTTGGTGAATCCATGCTGACTACTCCTGATAAGCTTCTTTTCCTCCACTTGCTCGATGATGACCTCCAGGATGAGCTGCTCCATCACCTTTCCCGGGGTGGAGGTGAGGCTGAGCGGCCTGTACTTCCCTGGGTCCTCCTTTTAGTGCCCTAGAGATGCAGGCCGGGCAAAGACTCAGGGCACTGCGGTGGGGACTTGTGGAGTCCTGGCTGAATGAGAGGGACATAGCTTGCTGCTTTGAGCAACCCAGGTTCCGATCCGGATTTGAGCCTTGGGAGCTGCTGACACGGAACCCTGCTGGGAAGGGAGAGCGACGAGCTTGGGACGCTGGAGCAGGGGGAACGTCACCGTTTCCTGCCACACTGTCACTTCCTTCCTGCCACGCTCTTGTTTCCTGCCACAGTACTGTTTTCACATCGAGATGCAGCTCTGCAGCAATCACAACGAGTTGCAGTAGTTTTGCCTATCTATGGCTTGAGGGTCTGACTAATCAGATGCTGTAATAGTTTTGCTATATAATCCTTTGTTTTTGCTGACTAATAAAGGTGAACGATCATACTCATTACAACGTTTCTGTAACCCATGCCAACATTTGGTAGCAGCAGATGAACGGTTTCCCTGCAGGAGTCCCTCAGTCTGCGGTGAGCAGCTAGAGAGGGGGCGTGGGAACAACGGCTGGGAGGGTCCTGCCTGGGTGCGAACGCGCAGGGCAGACACGGACGGCCAACTCCCAGGAATTTTCGAGCCACACTGGGGCTGCCTGGCGCAGCTAAATTTTAAGGTGGAGGCCGTGGTTGCAGGCATGGAGGTGGATGCTGCGGCAACGTTGCTCGTCGGTATTCTCTCTAAGAGAGGAATAGACGCAACGGCAAAGCGACTCATGAAGTTGATTAAACTGGAGCAACGATGGGGTCTCTTTGCGGATACCCCGCTACTGTTTTCCATCTCGGAATGGCAAGAGTTAGGAGAGACTATGTGGGAAAGGACAAGAACGGGGGAGGAAAAGGAGGAAAGAGAGATAAAAGCCATCCGTGAGCTCTGGCGAACAGTATTACAGACCTTAAAAGCCATGAAAGCTGAACGAGAGGTGGCGTGTGCTGTAGCTCAGATGCTAGCTCCGGAGTCTGGGAAAGATGACGCGCCTAAGCCTGGGACATTAGCACGGGTTTTCGGGCTACCTGCCGTTAGAGGGATGACTGGGATCACCTGTAACACAATTGCCGAGATTCGGGCGAGTGCGGAGCGCGGTTCCGGTCTGGGCGCAGTGGGGGTGGCCCACCGGAAGTTGCCGCTAGAGAGATCAAGTCCAAATGCGAGCTGGACACGGTAGTACGACCGCCCCCGGGGAGAGGGGAGGAGTCGGGCGCAGAAGTGCGCCCTATGGAATCGATGGCCTTGCTGGACTTGTCGAATGCAAGACAAAAGACAAACGGACTGAGGCATCAAGAGCTGAAGAGCTAACAAAGGAAGTAAATAACTGGTGCTTATCTTATCAGACAAAAGTAAGGGGGGATGGCCCATCACTGTCAACTCAGTGATGTGTGGGGCGCCGCGGAGGCTGCGCAGCCAGAGATTGCTTCAGAGATTGCTTTGGACAAAGCACAGATGGCCCCCGAATACACATACCAAGATGCCCGCTCCGAAGGCGTGTCACACTGCTGAGTCCTGCTTCTGACCACACGACATTCCATGCCAAGAGCCAATCGATACACAAGAATTGACTTAGTCCCACCTCGCAAAAAGATTTCCAAACATATAAAAATTAGCACTTGAAAACTCTCTTTGGGAGGAGGAGCCAAGCGAGAACTTCACCTGACGGACGGGTCGACGGGCCTGAACCTCTCTTCCCCCCCCAAGAAGGGACGCCTTTTTGGTAAGAGTCGCGCCTCTGACTTTGTCAGACGTATCCCCGGGAACACATTGTTAACTAAAGCGCTAAACTATTACTTTGAGCTCAACTTTTGTAGACAGTGAATATATCAACGGCAATTCCGAATCTGTGATAACTGTCGCTTGAATAAATTACCTGTTTTTTCAACTTTGCGAAACTGTTTCAGTGAAAGTCCTTGGAAGGGCTCTGGCAGGCTAGTTGAATATCAGACTCCCCTTACCCCCCCTTTAACGCGACACCCTATCACTAACCCTAACCCTAACCATAACCCTAACTCTAATGTAACCCCTAACCCTAACACTAACACCAACAATTAACCCTATCCCTAACCCTATTCCTAACCCTAACCCTAACCCTAACCCTAACCCTAAACTCTAAACCTAAACTTAACCCTAACCCTAAACCTAACCCTAAACCTGACACCCCTAACCCTAATCCTAACCCTAACCCTGTCCCTAACCCTAATCCTAACCCTAACCCTAACCCTACACCTAACGGTAAACCCTAACCCTAAACTTAACACCAATGCTAAATCTAACCCTAACCCTAACCCTAACCCTAACCCTAACCCTAACCCTAACCCTAACCCTAACCCTAACCCTTAACCCTAATTCTAAACCTAACTATAAGCCTAAGCTTACATTTAAACGCTAACCCTAACCCTATCCGTAACCCTAAGCCTAATACTAACCGTAACCCCTAACTCTAACCCTAACCCTAAATACTAATCCTAACCTTAACCATAAACCTAAGCTTAAACATAATCCCTAAAACTAATCCTTACCCTAACCCTAAACATAAATCTGAGCAAACACTAATCCTAACCCTAACCCCTATCCCTAGTCCTGAACCTAACCATGACTCTAACTCTAACCCGAACCCTAACCCTAATTCTAACCCTAACACTAAAGCAAACCCTAATCCTAAAAACCCTAAACCAAACTCTAACCATAAACCTAACCCTAACCCTAACCCTAACCCTAACCCAAACCTTAAGCCATAACCCTATCCCTAACACTAAACCAAAACCTAAACCTAGCCCTAACCCTAACCCTAACCCTAAACCTAAATCTAACCCTAACCCTAACCCTAACCCTATCCTTAACGCTAACCCTAAACCTAAGCCTAACCCCAAACCAAACCCTAAATCTAACCCTAAACCTAACTTAACGCTAACCCTAACTCTAACCCCCCTAACACGAACCCTAACCGAAACAACCCTAACTCTAACCCTAACCCCTTAACCCTGACCCTAAACCCAAACCTAACCCTAACCCTAACTATAACCGCTAAACCTAACCCTAAAGCTTAACCCTAAATCTAACCTTAACCATAAGCCTAACCCTAACTTTAAACCCTAACCCTATCCCTAACCCTAAACCTGACACTAACCCTCAGCCTAATACTAAACCTAACCCTAACCCTAACCCTAAGCCTAAGCCTAAACCTAACCCTAACCCTAACCTTAACCCTAACCCTAACCCTAACGCTTAACCCTAAACCTAACCTTAACCCTAACCCTGACCTTAAACCTGACCCTAAATTTAATCATAATCCTACCCCTAACCCTAACCCCTAACCAAAACCCCAACCCTAATCCGAAAAATAAACCTAAACTTAAACCTAACCCTAACCCTAAGCCTAAAGCTAACTCTAACACCTAACCTTAACCTGATCCCTAAACACTAATCCTAACCTTAAAACTAAACCTAAGCTTAAACATAACCCCTAACCCAAAACCTAAACCTAACCCTAACCCTAACCCTAAACCTGACCCTAAACCTAATCCTAACCCTAACACTAAGCCGAACCCAAACCCTAAAACCCCTAAACCTAACTCTAAACCTAACCTTAACCCTAACCCTAACCCTAACAGTAACCCTAACCCTAACCCTAACAATAGCAACCCTAATTCTAACCCTAACCCCCTAACCGGTCATCAACAAATATTGTTTAACGTGACCTACTCTCTCAAGCGAGTGCAACTATCAATGCTCGAGCGGTTGGGGAATAACAAGGATCTCCTGGCATGGTGGTTAAAAACACTCCAGGTCCCCAGGTGTCTTCCGCTTCATCCTCACTTAACATAATTCTATCTCCGCCTTCAGCAGAAACTCACCACACATATTCAACAGCTGACTCGCTTGGCAGCCTGGAGTATTTCTCTTTTATTCTTTCAACTTCTGTCGGTGTCCACGGCACGGTACGTATAGTGGTATGGATTTCGTCATTATCATCAACAGCTGATTTTAAAGCTACATGTTCAAGGGCAGAGACCAGAGTAGGAGCAGGGGCTTCCTTAGCTTCTTTTTGTGCACAAGATAAACAGGCGCCTAACACTGCACAAATCACTCCTTTATCTTCACCTGTTTGGAGCTTTTGTGAAACCTGACACTGTTTAACACATTCAACTACTTTCTTTTCACCCTTCCAAAACTTCTGGGCCCACTCCTTCCCGGCCTGGGAAAGGGCACAACACACAGGTGAAAAAACATAGCATAGAAGAGAATCATTTAATTTGGAAGGGACCTACAATGACCATCTAGTCCAACTGCCCGACACCTTCAGGGCTGAGCAAAGGCCAAAGCGAGTCATTGAGGGCATTGGCCAAAGGCCCCTTGGGCACGGACAGGCCGGGGGCACCGACCGCCTCTCGGGTAGCCTGTTCCAGTGCCCGGCTGTCCTCTCGGTAGAGAAACGGATCCTCGTGCCCAGCTGAACCTGCCCTGGTGCAGCTCTGAGCCGTTCCCACGCACCCTGTCCCTGGATCCCAGGAGCAGAGCTCAGCACCTCCCCCTCACATCCCCTCCTCGGGAAGCTGTGGAGAGCGGTGAAGTGGGACAGGGAAACACACGGCTGTGGGCAAGAACAGTCAGGTTGGGGCCTGAAAATGAGGATTTTGGCCCTGAAAATGAGGCTTTGCAGGTGAGGACTCTGGACTGAGGCACAGGGAACCTTCCCCCGGCCCAGGGCAAGGCTGTGCCAGGCCAGAGCACAGAGGAGGTGGCCACCTCTGCACCACGGCACGAGTGGCGACTCGCCAACTTGGCAGGGCGCGGGGGCCTTTCTGTGCCCCGGGGTGCCTGGGGAGGGGGCAGGCTGCCTAAAGCCTCTCCCCTCCTCCTGCCCTCCAGGCCTCTGTGCTCCTGTGCTGCAGCAGGAGAGGGGATCGGGGGTGCCCAGGACGCAGTGGCCCTGATTGGGATGCACAGGGCTCGGGGTGCCTGGAGCAGAGGCAGCACCGCCTGAGGCGGCAGAACAGGCACCTGGTGCGGATCGGTGTCGCCCGACACGGATCAGGTGAGAAGAGACAACGTGTCGGGAAGAGAGGTTCAGGCCCCTTGACCTGTCCGTCAGGTAAAGGTCTCGCTTGGCTCCTCCTCCCAAAGAGACTTATCAAGTGCCAATTTTTATATCTTTGAAAATGTTGTGGCGAGGTAAGACTAAGTCAATTCTTGTGTATGGATTGGCTCTTGGCACGGAATGTCGTGTGGTCAGAAGCGGGACTCAGCAGTGTGACACGCCTTCGGAGCGGGCATCTTGGTGTGCGCATCCGGGGGCCATCTGTTCTTTATCCGAAGCGATCTCTGGCTGTGCGGCCTCCACGGCGCCCCACAGATCACTTGGTTTACAGTGGTGGGCCATCCCCCCTTGCTTCTGTCTGAGAAGATAAGCACCAGTCAGTTGCTCCCTTTGTTAACTCTTCGGCTCTTGGCGCCTCAGTCCCAGCATGTCTTTTGTCTTGTGTTGACAAGTCCAGCAAGGCCATCGATTCCAGATGCCCTTAGTCCCTGTTTCCCGAGATAATTCAAGAGATTTACTGTTGCTTTCCTTACTTGTGATTGGTCTTCCCCTGCAAACAACAGGTCATCACCACAGTGTAATATCTTCACCTCCGGCTTTGCTTCCTATCCCTTTCCTACTTTTTCCAAGGCCTGTCCACACCATTCAGGAGATCCCTTCTATCCCTGGGCTAAAACTGTCCACTGAAACGGATGTTTCCGTCCTGTGTTGGGATCCTCCCATTCAAAAGCAGAACTTTCCCTGCTTTCCCTCTCTAATGGGCATACCCAAAAGGCATCCTTTCAATCAATCACTGAGAAGCATTTGCTGTTTTCAGGGATATGACTGATGATGGTGTAGGGATTGGGGACCGCAGGACACCATTCCCAGACTAGTTTGTTCATTTCCCTGAACTCTTGCACTAGTCTGTAAGATCCATCCCCTTTCTTTACTGGCAGTATAAGGGGAGTTGTATGGGGACATGCACTGTTCCAGTAGCCCCTCTTTTAAAGTTTTCAGTTACTGGCTTCAATCCCAGTCTCCCTTCCTGTCAAATGGCCTATTGCCTCATCTTTCTTGGTCTGTTCTTGTTTAACAGTCCATTTCTAGGCCTCCTCGATTTCCAGGGCCCACCCACACAGGTTCCTCTCTGTCGGTATCTCCTGCATCGTTAAGCGCAGTCGGACTACTACATTGTTTCCCCGTGGAATTAATCCTATCCCTAACTTCCCTATCAAATCTCTTCCCAACAAATGAGATCCTTCCAAAGTATACTTCTTCCTCCTATGAACCTCAGCAGGAAACGGGACCTCTGGTCTTTGGAAATGTGTATTTGTCAATGTCCAAGACTCGATCCTCTGCGAAGAGATCTCAGTGGTTCCCACAAGTCTCGCTTTCAGTTTTGTGCCTCAGGGAAAGGGTCAGATTTTAGGGCAAACACCGATAAACCAAACACTCTGTTGGCACACAGCATTTGGAGAAGCATGTGGTGGGAGCTAAAATGACATCTTGACTAAAGTAGCCAGCTATGTCTGGGCTGCTGGAAAGCGTGGGCGTCGGGCAGCTGTGCGGGCAATGCCGCTTCCTTCGGGGGCTGCCATTTCCCCTCTGCCCTCTGCCTCCCTACAGAAAAGACTTGCCCAGGGGATGGAGAAATGTGGCTTCTGCTGGGGAAAGCCTCAGCCAGGGCTCAACTGGTGAAGCAAGCCTGGGGCCAGGGAGAGCCGAGGGGGCAGAGGTCCTGCAGGCAGCGGGACAGGCCAGGAAGGACGCTGCCGGCTCAGCTCGCCGCACATCGGAAGGACCCCACGGGCTTCTTCTTCTGGCTTTTTAATTATTCAAATGGAGTCGTTTTCCTGCTGAAGGCTGCAGCTCCGCCTGCCTTAGCAGCAGCAGCAGCACAGCGCTCGCAGGTTGCGTCCCAGTGTCCGGCACCGCCGCCGCCACGGAGAGCCCAGCCTGTGCATGGTCTGAGCTGCCAGGGAACGGACGGAGGATTCACTGTCTCTCTCCAGGTTCTTGAGGGCTGTGACAGAAAGCAACAGAGCCGAGATGAACCCCCGCTGTGTGCAGAGACCCCCAGGCATCCCCTCCAGCCCGTGCTCCCTACTCACCCCTGCAGAGCCGGTAGATCTGCTGCTCGCTCCTCAGGTACCGTTCGGCAAGCCCTAGGCACAGAGCTGGGTCAGAGCCCCTGCTCCCCAGCACGCTGGTGCCAGCGCAGCGGCGGGGGCTGGGGCCAGGCTGCCAAAAGAGGGACCGCGGGGCTGTGGCTCACCGATGAACCTCACGGCCTCCTCTCGCAAGCTGGGCTGAGCATCCTCCAGGTACCGCAGGCTCTGACACAGGTATTTGTCAACCCTCCTTGTGTCCCGCGCCAGCTGGAGAGAGCAGAAGGACATGGGCATGTGGCAGTCCCTCCTCCCAGCGCCTGCCATTCCCTTTCCCACCCAGGCCATTGCCGTCTCCCAGCCAGGAGCCCTGTGGGGGGTCCCGAAAACCCCTCCCTCCCTCTGCAATGCCCAGATGGGCCAGAGTCTCCAGATCCTGGGGCTTGTCCTCACCAAGCACTCTCCAATCCTCCGTGTCTGCCCTCTCTGCACCCGGGCTTTGAGCTTCTTCCAGCCGAGGAGCTCTGCTGCAGCCAGGAGGGCTTCTCTGGAGGCCTGCAGAACAGCAGAAGCTGGGAGATAGCACCACGGCCTGGGGAGGGAGACCTGGCGTCCCCGTCCTCTTGGCTTTGTTGCTGGGCTGATCCCACCCTTAGGAAGCTGGGACGTGCCCTGGCCCAAACAGCCGGGGGTCTCTTCCCTGCATCACGCTTAGCTTTGAAGTCTGTACCTGGGCCACGCTGTCGACCTGGTCGCTCATGTGAAAGATCAGCGGGACCAGGAACCCCCGCACTTTGATCTTCATCTTCCACTCTTCGTTCTCCACCACTGACTGCAGCAGGATTCTGCAGAGGCTGATGGAGAGCTCTCGCAGCTGGCTGGAGTGCTGGTGGCAAGGAGGAGAGGTGGACTTGAGAAAGAGCGTCAGCCTGCCCGTGCTGGGCAGGGGCGTTGTCGTGGCTGAGGTGAGGGGAGATTTAGGGGGGGCCCATGCTTGGCTGCAAAGCCCAGAAGACATCCCACGAGAGCCCGGGGGAGCAGACCCTGCTCCACGGGCTGCCCACAGGGCTGGGCTGAAGGGCAACTGTCCTTGCAGGCTGCCCATGTGCGGGGCTCAGACTCCCTCATCAGCCTTACATGGTGAAAGAGGGACGAGAGATCCTCCACCAGCTGCACAGCGATGTGGCTGGCCTCAGTGCTGTTCAGGTGACCCATCACATTTCTGATGACCACCAGGAACTTCATCTTCATATTTGTGTAACCACCATGGAGCATCTTCATGATGTGTGGCAGGAGGGCCTTAATTTTTCTTGCCTGTATCAAAGACAGAGTTTCCCTTTGTCCAAGGCCAAGCCACCACCCCACTCACTGCACCAGCCCCGGGCTGCCAACTTGGCTCCCCTTGACAAAGCCCTGCTCACCGTGTCAGGTCTCTCCGACAGCGTGACGAGGACTCCGAGGATCAGGGAGACCGTCACCAGGTTTGGATGCCTCTCATTGCTCTCAAGCTGGGACTCGTCAGCAACATCCTCGGACTGAAGCTCGCTGCTGGCCGTCAGCTGAAGCAAACACAGCAGTGAGATACTGGCAGAGGCTGCAGGGCTCACGGAGGGTGATCAGCGCTTGCTGATGCCAAGATCACACCAAGACAGCTGGGTTTGTCAGGGAGGGATGGAGAGGGAGGGAGGGACAATGCCTGCCACGGCTGTAGGGCAGGCAGTGCAGCCACAGCCCACTTACATCCGCCAGCCAGAAGTCAGGGTCTTGTATGATCACATCCAGCATGTTTCCTGTTGCTTCCTTGTGAAAGATGCTGGAGTCTTTCATTGCCTCGATGAGCACCAGGACCATGTCTGTCCTCTCGTGAGGCTTAAGGTATCTTGCAGATTCCTAGAGGAGGAAGGCGGGGAGCAAGGACAAGTCACACCGAGTGCCCTGATGGTGCTGCTGAGCTGGGTGATGCGAGCAGCCCTGGCGAGAGATGCCTGGCCGTGCTGGTGGCAGTGCCCGCGGGAAAGCCGGCAGCAGGGACTGCGGTGGCTGCTGAGGGGCGGATGAGAAGAGAGGGCCCCGGGGTGCAGGGAGGAGGGTTGGGCTCCTGGGCAGAGTGTGCTGGTCCTGCAGCGAACCAGGGCTTGCTGGTGGTCAGGAGCTGCTGCTGGGACAGCGAGTGCAGCCCTGGCACGGTCCCTGCTCCAGGACAGCAGCAACCCTCTCACCAGGGACAGCAAGGCCACGTCAGCCCCATTCATTCTGGACACCTTTGCTCACACGAGTGCCCTGCTGACGCCATGGAGAAGAGTCCCAGCAAGCGAGGAGCTCCTTACCCTGTTCATGACAGCGGTTGCACACTGCGAGTAGTCGATTTCACCTTCACAACGGAGCTGTGGTGCTTCATCTTTTAGCAGTGAGCGGCCTAAACAGCGGGGCAAACACACAAGAGTCAATGAGACACGGCAGCTTTGGTGGCAAGCTTACCAAACCCCCTCAGCTCTGCCTGCAAGATGGCAGGTCACAAGCGGTTGAGGAGATTTCTGGAGGGCATCAGGAAAAGCTTCTTGCTAGAAGCAGTGGTGGGAGCAGCCGGGGTGCTGCAGAGATGGATGTGCTCTTCACGAAGAGGGAAGACATGGCTTTGGGGCATGGTGATCAATGGTGGCTTTGTCTGTGCGGACCATAAAACCGCGTGTTTCAAGATCGTGAAAGGAGGGAGGAAGGAGAGCAGCAGAGAAGAGATGTTGGCCTTCAGGACAGCACTGAGCTTCTGCAGCCAAATGAGAGCTGGGATGCTGCGGGAAGCGGCTGTGAGGGCAAAGGAGGTCAAGAGGAGAAGCAGTCCCATCAGGAGGTGTCTGTGTGCTGAGGGATGAAGCCCGCCCCAACTTGTCTTACTCTTTTGATTCTCCATGAATTGTTGGAGGAAACGAAAAGCATCTGTAGCCAGAGGGGCTGTGGCTTCACTGGAAGATTGGAAGAGGACGAGACATCCCAGCAGCCGTCCCAGGATCGGGATCTGGATGTCCCTGTAGCAGACAGGGCCGTAGGTGTCTCTTCCAGTGCGGTCCCAGGCCTGGGTGAGGGAGGCAGAAGAGCAGAAAGGGTGAGGGCGGGCAGCTGGTGCCAAAGCCCTGAAGCCCCGAGTGCCCAGGGCTGCATCCCTGGCGAGTCAGGGCTTTGCCGGGCCGTGCTGACCGCGGCTGCCAAAGCTGGGCAGCAGCCCCCGCACGGGGAGAGCTGCCGGCTGCCAAAGCTGTGCAGGGAGATGGGGGAGGTGGCCTGGCTGGAGGGTGCCTGGCTCCTTACCTCCACCGTGGGTTTGTCGGCCAGAAAACGGCTCAGGTACACAATCCTCTGCAGGGCCCTCTCCTGCACAGCCATGTTGTCTGAGGTGGCGAAATCCAAGAGCATCTGGGAAGAGAGAAGGTGCTGGTGAGCCCTGGGAGCAGACACGCACGGCAGCACAAGCAGCCCTGCTCAGTCCACAGAGGCTTCCTCTGATCTTCTCGAGCAAAACCTGTGGTGGGCTTTCTTCCCCTCAGGTCCCTCGCAGGCGTGGGACAAATCCCGCGGGCCAAGCTGGTGGCCAGGCAGCAAGGCAGATGCCCCCCTCTGCAGCTGCTGTGCTCTGGCAGAGCCCGCTGGGCGGCCCCCAGTTAGCCAAGGGAGCTGGGCACCCTCCCCACACTGTGCTCTCCCTGCATGGCACCGCCGTGAGCGCCGTCCACTCAAGAGCAGGCACCCCCTTCCCCCACGGGGAGCAACTGCCCCTGTGAAGCCCACGCTTTGCCCGTGCCAGACCTGAAAGATACTCTGCAGCCCCTCGCTGACCCTGGAGGCAGGATAGCTGAGCACCACGCTCTCTAGCATCTTGTCCATGGCCATCAGAGTCTGCAAGGAAGACAAAGGGCTGTGGCAGCCATTCCCTCTCCCTCCAGGAGACTGACCTGACCTCCTGGCACCAAGGGAGGACTCCTGCCCTGCCTTGCGCTGCCCGGGAGAGACGCAGGGGCAGACAGTCTGCTGCGGGCAGAGCAGCCTGCGGCACTGGATGTGCGCGGGCACGGCGGAAGGGGACGAAGGGATGAGGGTGGGGAAGCAAAGCAGAGCCCCTGCCCTGCCTCGGGTCTCCAGTCAGATCCAGACCAGGGAGCAGCCCAGAGGGACTGGGGGCTCCTGTAGCTCACCCAGCTCTTACCATCCTGTAGAGGGAAAAGTGCTGGGCTTCTATTTCCCCTTTTGGAGGAAGCCAGAAGACGCTCCTGAAGCAGGCTGCTAGGAGGCTTCTCTCTTTGCCCTCCAGCACCCTCTGCACTGAGCTGCAAGAGAGAGGGGGGCCAGTGGGACACTGGTGCTGGGAGCGGTGCCTCGAGGCCTCGTGCAGGTGGAGGCAGACCTGTGGGGCAGGGTCCCCAAGAGGGTCGGGCAGGTACCTCAATGCGATGATGGCATCCATGGCGAGCTGCCGCACTGGTGTGCTCAGTTGGTCCGTGGGTTCCTCGTCCAGCAGCATCTGTGGAGCACGACCAGGATGGCACCTGGCAGGTGCAGGCACCCAGTGCCACCAGACCCTCACCCTGGCCCAAGTGCTGTCCTCACAGGGTGCCGGGGGGCCTGGCCCCTTTCCCCGGAGCCGCCAGGTGTGCCCTCACCTCAGTACACTCTACCAGCCTGAATCTGCGGCAGAAGATATCCAGGCCCTCTGACAAGCCAGTGAGCTGGACGGTTCTGAGCAGCAGGCGGATGCTGTCTAGGAACCTCATCTTCTGGTCCACGTGCTGGCAGCCGGGGCACAGAGAGACAAACAGGGAGCGTGAGAGGGGACACACGGCCACGGAGAGAAGATGCCAGCACAGCCGCATCAGAAATGGCCATGGTTACCTCTTCTGGACTGCTGACAAAAGCCACGATGAACTCCACGAGTTCTCTCTCCCGTTGGTACACGGGTAACCAGCTCGCATCTAGTAAAGGAGGAGAGGAGGGGGGCTGCAGAGAGGGTGTGGTGGCAGGAGAGCGCAGAGGCAGGAGCTCTGCCCTCCGTCCAGCCCCATGCCCCCTCCCCGGGCACAGTTGTCCCGTGCGTGTCAGGGCTGGATGGTGCCCGGCAGACGGGCTGCGATGCTGGAGCACGGAGCAGCGGGGAAAGCCCCCAGTGCAGCGGGCTGAGGAGCTGGCTTGCAGCCGGGCAGGAAAAGTCCCCGCGTCCCACAGCACGGCCCTGGAGCACGAGCTGGGTCCCCTCTGCTCTCTCCCTCCTCGGGAGCTGGCACTCAGGCAGCATCACGGCCACCACCCGCAGGACCCCCGCTGCCAGCGTGCGGGGAAATGGCGATGCCGGCGTTGAGCACGGTGCGCTCGCTGGCCCCAGCCCTGCCCAGACCCACGGGGCCCCTCACTCACCAATCTGCAGTGGCTGGACCACGCACACCTCATCGGACTGCGGCAGAGAGCTGCTGTCCTGGGGAGCCCCATCCTCCTCGCAGGCCACCCCGGGGCAGCTGGGAGATCTCTCGGCCATCATGCGGGATGGATGAAAGGGATAGGGATGGACAAGGGGGAAGCTTCGGCAAAAAGCCTCGGCGCAGTGGGGAAAGACGTGGGCTGCGCTCGGGGACTCCTCGCCAGCTCCGGGCTCCTGCCCTGTCCCGTCGCCGTCCTGCTGGACACTGCGGGCTGGAGGCTGCAGCCGTGCTGACCACGTGCAGCGCAGTGGAATGTCAGCAAGTGAGGTCACAAGGGCCCCAGTGTGACCCAGGCAGGGAGGGGCAGGGCGTCCCCGGGGCTGTCGGGCACCTGGGTGCTCTCAGGGGGCCTCCAGCCCCCCTCTGCCCTTCTGTCCCCTCGGGACCTCCCTGCTGCCCTCCCGGCTGTCCCAGAGCCCCATGCTCAGACACCCCGGCGTGCCCCAACGACGTCCCTTGCCTCTCGGCGTACTGCAGAGCCCTGCCCCTGCCCCTCAACGGTGTTAAATGTGTCAGATTCACTCCAGCTCAGCAGAAATCCTGCTTTTGTGTCTCCTCAACTCTGCTCCTCCTCCCACCAAACAGGAAGAGCTCATGCCTTCCAGCCCTGGTACACTCCGGACCCCTTCCGAGGCCTTCAGTGCACCCCAGACCCCTCTGCGGGACCCCGAGCTGCCCTCAGGGACAACTGCGTGGTCCCGCTGGGGTGGAGGATCCCTGGGCTGCTGTGGCAGGGCTGCTCCAGCCTGTGTGGGGTGTTTGTGGCTGTCGTGGTTTAACCCCAGCCGCCAACTGAGTAGCACACAGCCGCTCGCTCACTCCCCCCACCCCGTTCTGATGGTGTGCTGGTTTCAGCTGGGATGGAGTTCGTTGTCTTCCTGTTAGCTGGTGGAGTGCTGCGGTTTGGGTTTGGGCTGATGACGATGCTGATAACGCGCTGATGTTTCGGTTCAGCTGCTAAGCAGGACTACGCAGCCAAGGACTCTGCCATACTGTAGGGTGTCATGCTGACCATACACGGGGGTTAACTGGCCGCAGGGTGCCACGGCTTGGCAACTAACTGGGCAGTGGTCAGCGGGCGCTGAGCAATTGTACTGACCGATGCCCGACTCTTCTTCTGGGTCATTCGATAGGAAGGGCTTACGACCCGACGGGAATGGGGAACGTGCATTCTCCAAAACCCCACAATACCTAAGCAGGCTTGTGTTTCCTTTTTGCTGGTCGCTGCAGACATAGCTGCCGTTGTGGTGATCACATCCATTGGGATCTGACGACGGCCATCTTGCCATTTGACACCTAAAGACCGGATCGCCTGCGCAGGTCCCTTTGCCTTACTTTGTTTGATGGCAAAGCCGGCTTTCAGAAGGATTTGGACTATTCTGTTCCCTTTCTCCAAACCTGCTGCTGCTGTGTTGCCCCACACGATGATGTCATCAAGGCACTGTAGGAGTTGCGGAGCTTTCCCCTGTTCCAAGCACACTCTGGATCAGCCCCTGGCAAGTGGTGGGGCTGTGTGGGACAGCTGATTCCAGGTGTCCTGGATGCCCCTCCAAGGGACAGCAAACACTGGCCGGCACTCTGCTGCCGAGGGGATTGAGAAGAACACATCAGCGTGGCGTACCACTCTGCTACCTTGGACTCCAGTGGATAGTGAAGTTCTAGCATGTCCGGCATGCTAGAGCTCACAGGCAGCAGGATGACTTCATCCAGGCCACGACCGCCTGCTGTCAGTCTCCACTCTCCATTAGACTTTCGCACCGGCCATATGGGACTCGTCAAGGATGAGCGAGTCCTGCTGATCCCTCCTTGACTCTCCAGTGGACGGATCAGCTTCTGGCTGGGGATCACAGAGTTCCTCGGCTAGCATGTCTGGCAGTTTCTCCACAGCTGAGACGCAGGCCCGTAGGGAGGAAGAGACACTCTGTATTGCCGGAGTTGACCCGCCAATTCATCCACTGTTTGTTCCTCTCCGTCTTGCCAGGTCTCAACTGCCAAGGAGTTGACATACGATGACGGTTCGCTCTGTACAAACTTCCACCACACGGGCCGCGTGCACTTCACTTTGTCTGGATCTTTGGGTAACTGCTCATTGTTCAAGTCATCATAAATCCCCTCTAGCACAGCTAAGTCCCTCCGGTACTGGATACCTCTCTCCATGGTGGTCCACTCGCCTGGGTGACACATAACATCTTCCTTGAAGGGACTCCTTGCCTTCCCGCCCGACAGCAGTCACCTCCAGAGGCCCCTTTTCCAATCGCTTTGTCAATACCCCCTTCCCTCGGAAGGAATCACAGCTGCTTGGCTTCCTTGCCCTTGATCCCAGGCTGCCGGTTCCATTACCCCAGCACTGGAGCTGCCCGGACGACGGCTGAAATCGCTGACCTGAAATGCTCTTGTATTCCCCACCTCTTCCAGACAGCAAATTCCTTCATCTTTGGCCAGACACAAAATTCAGTGCTGGGATTTGAACATGGTTACCCCGGCCTGATTGCCAGCAATATCACGAGTGGCTCGACCCACCTCTCCAATAAATCTCTTGATTTGTCATACCCTGCCACTTTCTGCCAGCAGCAATTTCTGTCACGCCCTTTGATTTAGTTCCTACTTGTTAACTACGAGAATGCTGCATTGCTGGGCAGCCCCAGGTGGGGTTCAGGGACTGCAGCTGCAAATGCTGCACTTGGGCACTTCATAGCGTGCAGGTACCTAAGACGGGTATCAGAGCCCAGCTCTTTGGCTGGCCCTTGGACCGCAGGCAGAGACGACCCCTTGGTCCATGCTGTAACTGCTGTTCTGCCTTGTTCCTGGGTTGTGCATCTTAACGTTAGAGCGTCAAAGCAGTGTGAGCTGTGCTGGCGTCATCCTGCACGCAATAGCAGGGACGTACTGGACTCGAGGATTGCTCCCTTGGCAATCCAGTCGGGTTGTGGCGCGTATCCCAACGTTGTTTGAGGAGGATGACTCTTAACTCCCGATGTCTCAGTAATAGAAGCATAAAGATGGGGAAAGCGGCAGGAATCTGCCCCTGAAGCAATTACTCCTTCCAAAAAATTCTGGAGGCGGCAGGAAAAATGGGGGAGTTACCCAGAAAGAATGTCGCAAGCAGTGCTGCGAAGGAGAGCCTTACGCGAGCGGAGGGCGGTGGCAGGGCGTAGCTGGGGGAGGGGAGGGCCCAGTGCAGGCCATGCTCCTTTTAAGCTTCCCTCGCTCCTGCTGCATCCCCCTCGCTGCCATCTTTTGGGGAAATGGCGACGTTGCTCCCTCATGGAACCTGGTGCCATCACCACCGGAGGCAGAGCCCATGTGCACTGCGATGGGTGGGAACCCCCAAACTGCCCCCAGGACCCTGGCCCAGCCCCTGTCTCCCCACACCTCCGGCAGCCGAGAGCCACGCTCCAAGCCTTGTCTTCGGTGGGCTTCAGCGATGCTGGCAGGAACTGGGGTGAAGAGGAGAGGAAGCGAGTGTTCCGCTGCCCTTGGACTTTTCCACACATGTGTCCTGGGATGCTGCTGGGGGAGAGCTGCCAGGAGCAGCAATCTCTTCCCCCACCCCACACAAACCTCTTTTCACCAGCCTCCCTCCCACAGCTCTGTCTGCTCCCTTCTCTCCCCTCTCTTTGTGACACCCCCCAAGGATGCTGTACCTTAAGCACATGGTGCTCCCACTCTGCAGAGTCCAGGGACCTCTCGGTTCTTCCTCAAAAGCAAGAGGAAGAAAAATCTTTTGCTGTTATTGAAGCTCACAATAAAAGACGAGCCCGGTGGTCTCCTCTGCGGGCAGACCTCTCAAAAGTCCCAGGCTAGCTGGCCAGTAAGGGCCTGCGAGCCCCTGCGCCAAAGCCCTTGCAAGGCCAAAGACACAGGAAGGGTCGCACGGGCAATGTCAGAGCAGAGGATTCAACCTGGGGAAGGATGCGCTTCCTGCGGCTCATCCCCGCTGCTTGGCCGCAGCTCCCAGGACAACGCCGGCTCCCGAGTCCCAGCACACGTTGGCAACACACATTTTCTCCTGAATGACCCCCTGCTTTCTGCCCATTTCACAGAATCACACAGAATCACAGAATGGGAGAGGTTGGAAGGGACCTCTGTGGGTCATCCAGTCCAAACCCCCTGCCAAAGCAGGGTCACCCAGAGCAGGCAGCACAGGACCGCTTCCAGGCAGGTTTTGAATATCTCCAGAGAACGAGACTCCACAGCCTCCCTGGGCAGCCTGTTCCAGGGCTCCGTCACCCTCAGAGGAAAGAAGTTCTTCCTCATGTTCAGACAGAACTTCCTCTGCTTCAGCACTGGACACAGCACTGCGGATGGGGCCTCACTAGGGCAGTGTAGAGGGGAAGGAGAACCTCCCTCGACCTACTGCCCACAGTCCTCCTCATGCATCCCAGGATCCCATTGGCCTTCTTGGCAGCCAGGGCACACTGCCGCCTTATGGTCAACCTGTCGTCCACCAGCACACCCAGGTCTCTCTCCACAGAGATGCACTCCAGCAGGTCCCCCCTAAGCTTGTACTGGTGCATGGGGTTGTTCCTCCCCAGGTGCAGGACTCTGCCCTTGCCCTTGTTCAACCTCATCAGGTTCCTCTCTGCCCAACTTTCCAGCCTGTCCAGGTCACGCTGAAGGGCAGCACAGCCTGCCGGTGTATCCACCACTCCTCCCAGTTCTGTGTCGTCAGCAAACTGGCTGAGGCTACACTCTAACTCTTCATGCAGGTCGTTGATGAAGAAGTGAAACAAGACTGGGCCCAGTACTCACCCTGGATGGACACCACTAGTTACAGGCCTGCAACTAGACCCAGCGCCGCTGATGACAACCCTCTGAGTTCTGCCTTTCAGCCAGTTCTCAATCCACCTCACTGACCACTCATCCAGCCCACACTTCCTCAGCTTCCCTAGGAGGATGTTACGGGAGACAGTGTCGAAAGCCTAGCTGAAGTCGAGGTAGACTACATCCACGGCTCTCCCCTCATCTACCCAGCCGGGCTTGCCATCGTAAAAAGCTATCAGATTGGTCAAGCATGATTTCTCCTTGGTGAATCCATGCTGACTACTCCTGATAAGCTTCTTTTCCTCCACTTGCTCGATGATGACCTCCAGGATGAGCTGCTCCATCACCTTTCCCGGGGTGGAGGTGAGGCTGAGCGGCCTGTACTTCCCTGGGTCCTCCTTTTAGTGCCCTAGAGAAGCAGGCCGGGCAAAGACTCAGGGCACTGCGGTGGGGACTTGTGGAGTCCTGGCTGAATGAGAGGGGACATAGCTTGCTGCGTTGAGCAACCCAGGTTCCGATCCGGAAGTGAGCCTTGGGAGCTGCTGACACGGAACCCTGCTGGGAAGGGAGAGCGACGAGCTTGGGACGCTGGAGCAGGGGGAACGTCACCGTTTCCTGCCACACTGTCACTTCCTTCCTGCCACGCTCTTGTTTCCTGCCACAGTACTGTTTTCACATCGAGATGCAGCTCTGCAGCAATCACAACGAGTTGCAGTAGTTTTGCCTATCTATGGGTTGAGGGTCTGACTAATCAGATGCTGTAATAGTTTTGCTATATAAACCTTTGTTTTTGCTGACTAATAAAGGTGAACGATCATACTCATTACAACGTTTCCGTAACCCATGCCAACATTTGGTAGCAGCAGATGAACGGTTTCCCTGCAGGAGTCCCTGAGTCTGCGGTGAGCAGCTAGAGAGGGGGCGTGGGAACAACGGCTGGGAGGGTCCTGCCTGGGTGCGAAAGCACAGGGCAGACACGGACGGCCGACTCCCAGGAATTTTTGAGCCACACTGGGGCTGCCTGGCGCAGCTAAATTTTAAGGTGGAGGCCGTGGTCGCAGGCATGGAGGTGGATGCTGCAGCAACGTTGCTCGTCGGTATTCTCTCTAAGAGAGGAATAGACGCAACGGCAAAGCGACTCATGAAGTTGATTAAACTGGAGCAACAATGGGGTCTCTTTGCGGATACCCCGCTACTGTTTTCCGTCTCGGAATGGCAAGAGTTAGGAGAGACTATGTGGGAAAGGGCAATAACGGGGGAGGATAAGGAGGAAAGAGAGATAAAAGCCATCCGCGAGCTCTGGCGAACAGTATTACAGACCTTAAAAGCCATGAAAGCTGAACGAGAGGTGGCGTGTGCTGCAGCTCAGATGCTAGCTCCGGAGTCTGGGAAAGATGACGCGCCTAAGCCTGGGACATTAGCACGGGTTTTCGGGCTACCTGCCGTTAGAGGGATGACTGGGATCACCTGTAACACAACTGCCGAGATTCGGGCGAGTGCGGAGCGCGGTTCCGGTCTGGGCGCAGTGGGGGGGTGGCCCACCGGAAGTTGCCGCTAGAGAGATCAAGTCCAAATGCGAGCCGGACACGGTAGTACGACCGCCCCCGGGGAGAGGGGAGGAGTCGGGCGCAGAAGTGCGCCCTATGTAATCGATGGCCTTGCTGGACTTGTCGAATGCAAGACAAAAGACAAACGGACTGAGGCATCAAGAGCTGAAGAGCTAACAAAGGAAGGAAATAACTGGTGCTTATCTTATCAGACAAAAGTAAGGGGGGATGGCCCATCACTGTAAACTCAGTGATGTGTGGGGCGCCGCGGAGGCTGCGCAGCCAGAGATTGCTTCAGAGATTGCTTTGGACAAAGCACAGATGGCCCCCGAATACACATACCAAGATGCCCGCTCCGAAGGCGTGTCACACTGCTGAGTCCTGCTTCTGACCACACGACATTCCATGCCAAGAGCCAATCGATACACAAGAATTGACTTAGTCCCACCTCGCAAAAAGATTTCCAAACATATAAAAATTAGCACTTGAAAAATCTCTTTGGGAGGAGGAGCCAAGCAAGAACTTCACCTGACGGACGGGTCGACGGGCCTGAACCTCTCTTCCCCCCCAAGAAGGGACGCCTTTTTGGTAAGAGTCGCGCCTCTGACTTTGTCAGACGTATCCCCCGGAACACATTGTTAACTAAAGCGCTAAACTATTACTCTGAGCTCAACTTTTGTAGACAGTGAATTTATCAACGGCAATTCCGAATCTGTGATAACTGTCACTTGAATAAATTACCTGTTGTTTCAACTTTGCGAAATTGTTTCAGTGAAAGTCCTTGGAAGGGCTCTGGCAGGCTAGTTGAATATCAGACTCCCCTTACCCCCCCTTTAACGCGACACCCTATCACTAACCCTAACCATAACCCTAACTCTAATGTAACCCCTAACCCTAACACTAACACCGACAATTAACCCTATCCCTAACCCTAACCCTAAACTCAACCCTAACCCTAAACCTAACCCTAAACCTGACACCCCTAACCCTAACCCTAACCCTAACCCTAAACTTAACACCATTGCTAAATCTAACCCTAACCCTAACCCTAACCCTAACCCTAACCCTAAACCTAACTCTAACAATAAACCTAACCCTAAACCTCACACTAACCCTCACTCTTACCTAAACCTAAACCTAACCCTAAATCTAACCCTAACGCTCACTCTAACCCTAACCTTAAACCTAGCCCTAATCCTAACCCTCACCCTAATGCTAACCCTAAACGTAACCCTCACCCTAACCCTAAACCTAACCCTAACCCTAACCCTAACCCTAAACCTAACCCTAACCCTAATCCAAACACTTACACTAACCCGAACCCTAAAACTAAACCTAACCCTAACCCTAACCCTAACCTAACCATAACAATAACCCTAACCCTGACACATTTAACCCTAACCCTAACACTAACCCTAAACCCTAATCCTAACCCTAACCATAACCCTAATCCTAACGCTAACCCGAAGCCTAAACTCCCTAACCCTAAATGTAACCGAAACATTCCTAACTCTAACCCTAACCCCTTAACCCTGACTTTGACCCTAACACCAAATCTAACCCTAACCTTAATTCTAACCGCTAAACCTAATCCTAACCCTTAACCCTAATTCTAAACCTAACTATAAGCCTAAGCTTAAATTTAAACGCTAACCCTAACCCTATCCGTAACCCTAAGCCTAATACTAACCGTAACCCCTAACTCTAACCCTAACCCTAAATACTAATCCTAACCTTAACCATAAACCTAAGCTTAAACATAATCCCTAAAACTAATCCTTACCCTAACCCTAAACCTAAATCTGAGCAAACACTAATCCTAACCCTAACCCCTATCCCTAGTCCTGAACCTAACCATGACTCTAACTCTAACCCGAACCCTAACCCTAATTCTAACCCTAACACTAAAGCAAGCCCTAACCCTAAAAACCCTAAACCAAACTCTAACCATAAACCTAATCCTAATCCTAACCCTAACCCTAACCCTAACCCTAACCTTAAGCCATAACCCTATCCCTAACACTAAACCAAAACCTAAACCTATCCCTAACCCTAACCCTAACCCTAAACCTAAATCTAACCCTAACCCTAACCCTAACCCTATCCTTAACACTAACCCTAAACCTAAGCCTAATCCCAAACCAAACCCTAAATCTAACCCTAAACCTAACTTAACGCTAACCCTAATCCTAACCCCCAACACGAACCCTAACCGAAACAACCCTAACTCTAACCCTAAGCCCTTAACCCTGACCCTAAACCCAAACCTAACCCTAACCCTAACTCTAACCGCTAAACCTAACCCTAAACCTTAACCCTAAATCTAACCTTAACCATAAGCCTAACCCTAACTTTAAACCCTAACCCTATCCCTAACCCTAAACCTGACACTAACCCTCAGCCTAATACTAAACCTAACCCTAACCCTAAGCCTAAGCCTAAACCTAACCCTAACCCTAACCTTAACCCTAACCCTAACGCTTAACCCTAAACCTAAACTTAACCCCTAACCCTGACCTTAAACCTGACCCTAAATTTAATCATAATCCTACCCCTAACCCTAACCCCTAACCAAAACCCCAACCCTAATCCGAAAAATAAACCTAAACTTAAACCTAACCCTAACCCTAAGCCTAAAGCTAACTCTAACACCTAACCTTAACCTGAACCCTAAACACTAATCCTAACCTTAAAACTAAACCTAAGCTTAAACATAACCCCTAACCCAAAACCTAAACCTAACCCTAACCCTAAACCTGACCCTAAAACTAATCCTAACCCTAACACTAAGCCGAACCCAAACCCTAAAACCCCTAAACCTAACTCTAAACCGAACCTTAACCCTAACCCTAACCCTAACAGTAACCCTAACCCTAACCCTAACAATAGCAACCCTAATTCTAACCCTAACCCCCTAACCGGTCATCAACAAATATTGTTTAACGTGACCTACTCTCTCAAGCGAGTGCAACTATCAATGCTCGAGCGGTTAGGGAATAACAAGGATCTCCTGGCATGGTGGTTAAAAACACTCCAGGTCCCCAGGTGTCTCCCGCTTCATCCTCACTTAACATAATTCTATCTCCGCCTTCAGCAGAAACTCGCCACACATATTCAACAGCTGACTCGCTTGGCAGCCTGGAGTATTTCTCTTTTATTCTTTCAACTTCTGTCGGTGTCCACGGCACGGTACGTATAGTGGTATGGATTTCGTCATCATCATCAACAGCTGTTTTTAAAGCTACATGTTCAAGGGCAGAGACCAGAGTAGGAGCAGGGGCTTCCTTAGCTTCTTTTTGTGCACAAGATAAACAGGTGCCTAACACTGCACAAATCACTCCATTACCTTCACCTGTTTGGAGCTTTTGTGAAACCTGACACTGTTTAACACATTCAACTACTTTCTTTTCACCCTTCCAAAACTTCTGGGCCCACTCCTTCCCGGCCTGGGAAAGGGCACAACACGCAGGTGAAAAAACATAGCATAGAACAGAATCATTTAATTTGGAAGGGACCTACAATGACCATCTAGTCCAACTGCCCGACACCTTCAGGGCTGAGCAAAGGCCAAAGCGAGTCATTGAGGGCATTGGCCAAAGGCCCCTTGGGCATGGACAGGCCCGGGGCACCGACCGCCTCTCGGGCAGCCTGTTCCAGTGCCCGGCTGTCCTCTCGGTAGAGAAAGGGATCCTCGTGCCCAGCTGAACCCGCCTTGGTTCAGCTCTGAGCACGGCAGGTGTGGACCCGTCTCAGCAGAGCGGGCAGCATCAGGAAGGAGATGATGTGCAGGAGCTGTGGGGATGGAGGAGGGGGAGACCCCAGCCCCACATCCTCCTGTCCTCACCACCTCAGGTCAGACGCTGGATGGCAGCCACGTCCTGCCCCTCCTCACCACCCTGCAGGCTGCTGTGGGGTGGCTGGGGCTGCGCGGAGGGGATGTGGGGGAGGCGATGGCCCCAGGGGAAGCATCACCCCCACCCACCCTTGTCCACCTCACCGCCACTCCGGCGGCCTCAGCATCACGGAGACGTCGGGTTCCAGAACACGGGGACAGCTGGGGGGTGCAGAGGAGACAGAGAGGAGCGCTGGAAGAGGGGAGGAGGGGCCCCGGGCCTGGTGCAGGAGCTGCTGGGTCTCGGGGCAGGCCCCACGGGAGCCATGGTGAAGCTGGGCCTGGCTGCAAACCGGGCCCGCCTCCTTGCCATGTAGTCTTGTCTGGCACAGGTCGGGAGGGCTGTCAGTCTCCTGCCCTGAGGTGCTGCTGTCTTTGATTGGCCCCCTGGTGCTCAGGCTGCTGGGCTGCAATGCCCACCCTTCACCTGAGGTGATGCACTGCCATTGGCTGCCTGGGCTGTCACTCTGCCCCGATGCAGCGCTCACCTTCCCCTGAGGTGATGCTGCCTCTGATTGGCCCCCTGGTGATCAGGTTGTCCTGCTGGGTGTCTCCCCTTCACCTGAGCTGATGACCTCTGATTGGCTACCTGAGCTGTCACTCTGCCCGCATGCAGTGCCCACTCTCCTCTGAGGTGATGCTGCCTCTGATTGGCTCCCTGGGCTGTCACTGCCGTGCTGTGGGGACCACCCTCCCCTGAGGTGATGCTCTCCCCTATTGGCTGCCTGAGGGGCCGCTCTCCCCTCCGCCGCTCCCTGCCCAGCTCTGAGGCGATGTGGTGATGAACTCCAAAGGTGGCCGGGTGCTCCAGGTGACCCTGTGGGCATGGCAGAGCAGGGGACCTTGTGCTGGGGAGGGAGCGGCAGCCATCGCCCCGTCCAACCGCCCGGCTCTGCTCTGCAGGGCTGGCCCGGCGTGAGAGCAGAGCATGGACGGCATTGCCCAAAGGGCTCCTGGGCACGGACAGGCCGGGGGCACCGACCGCCTCTCAGGCAGCCTGTTCTAGCACACGGCCACCCTCTCGGTGCACAAACGGATCCTCGTGCCCAGCTGAACCTGCCCTGGTGCAGCTCTGAGCCGTTCCCACGCGCCCTGTCCCTGGATCCCAGGAGCAGAGCTCAGCACCTCCCCCTCACATCCCCTCCTCGCGAAGCTGTGGAGAGCGGTGAAGTGGGACAGGGAAACACACGGCTGTGGGCAAGAACAGTCAGGTTGGGGCCTGAAAATGAGGATTTTGGCCCTGAAAATGAGGCTTTGCAGGTGAGGACTCTGGACTGAGGCACAGGGAACCTTCCCCCGGCTCAGGGCAAGGCTGTGCCAGCCCAGAGCACGCAGGAGGTGGCCACCTCTGCACCACGGCACGAGTGGCGACTCTCCTGCTTGGTAGGGCGCGGGGGCCTTTCTGTGCCCGGGGGTGCCTGGGGAGGGGGCAGGCTGCCTAAAGCCCCTCCCCTCCTCCTGCCCTCCAGGCCTCTGTGCTCCTGTGCCGCAGCAGGAGAGGGAATCGGGGGTGCCCAAGACGCAGTGGCCCTGGCTGGGATGCACAGGGCTCGGGGTGCCTGGAGCAGAGGCAGCACCGCCTGAGGCGGCAGAATAGGCGCCTGGTGCGGATCGGTGTCACCCGACACCGATCAGGTGAGAAGAGACAACGTGTCGGGAAGAGAGGTTCAGGCCCCTTGACCTGTCCGTCAGGTAAAGGTCTCGCTTGGCTCCCCCTCCCAAAGAGACTTATCAAGTGCCCATTTTTTTATCTTTGAAAATGTTGTGGCGAGGTAAGACTAAGTCAATTCTTGTGTATGGATTGGCTCTTGGCACGGAATGTCGTGTGGTCAGAAGCGGGACTCAGCAGTGTGACACGCCTTCAGAGCGGGCATCTTGGTGTGCGCATCCGGGGGCCATCTGTTCTTTATCCGAAGCGATCTCTGGCTGTGCGGCCTCCACGGCGCCCCACAGATCACTTGGTTTACAGTGGTGGGCCATCCCCCCTTGCTTCTGTCTGAGAAGATAAGCACCAGTCAGTTGCTCCCTTTGTTAACTCTTCGGCTCTTGGCGCCTCAGTCCCAGCATGTCTTTTGTCTTGTGTTGACAAGTCCAGCAAGGCCATCGATTCCAGATGCCCTTAGTCCCTGTTTCCCGAGATAATTCAAGAGATTTACTGTTGCTTTCCTTACTTGTGATTGGTCTTCCCCTGCAAACAACAGGTCTTCACCACGGTGTAATATCTTCACCTCCGGCTTTGCTTCCTATCCCTTTCCTACTTTTTCCAAGGCCTGTCCACACCATTCAGGAGATCCCTTCTATCCCTGGGCTAAAACTGTCCACTGAAACGGATGTTTCCGTCCTGTGTTGGGATCCTCCCATTCAAAAGCAAAACTTTCCCTGCTTTCCCTCTCTAATGGGCATACCCAAAAAGGCATCCTTTCAATCAATCACTGAGAAGCATTTGCTGTTTTCAGGGATGTGACTCATGATGGTGTAGGGATTGGGGACCGCAGGACACCATTCCCAGACTAGTTTGTTCATTTCCCTCAACTCTTGCACTAGTCTGTAAGATCCATCCCCTTTCTTTACTGGCAGTATAGGGGAGTTGTACGGGGACATGCACAGTTCCAGTAGCCCCTCTTTTAAAGTTTTCAGTTACTGGCTTCAATCCCAGTCTCCCTTCCTGACAAATGGCCTATTGCCTCATCTTTCTTGGTCTGTTCTTGTTTAACAGTCCATTTCTAGGCCTCCTCGATTTCCAGGGCCCACCCACACAGGTTCCTCTCTGTCGGTATCTCTTGCATCGTTAAGCGCAGTCGGACTACTACGTTGTTTCCCCATGGAATTAATCCTATCCCTAACTTCCCTATCAAATCTCTTCTCAACAAATGAGATCCTTCCAAAGTAAACTTCTTCCTCCTATTAACCTCACCAGGAAACGGGACCTCTGGTCTTTGGAAATGTGTATTTGTCAATGTCCAAGACTCGATCCTCTGCGAAGAGATCTCAGTGGTTCCCACAAGTCTCGCTTTCAGTTTTGTGCCTCAGGGAAAGGGTCAGATTTTAGGGCAAACATCGATAAAGCAAACACTCTGTTGGCACACAGCATTTGGAGAAGCATGTGGTGGGAGCTAAAACGACATCTTGACTAAAGTAGCCAGCTATGTCTGGGCTGCTGGAAAGCGTGGGCGTCGGGCAGCTCTGCGGGCAATGCCACTTCCTTCAGGGGCTGCCATTTCCCCTCTGCCCTCTGCTTCCCTACAGAAAAGACTTGCCCAGGGGATGGAGAAATGCGGCTTCTGCTGGGGAAAGCCTCAGCCAGGGCTCAACTGGTGAAGCAAGCCTGGGGCCAGGGAGAGCCGAGGGGGCATAGGTCCTGCAGGCAGCGGGACAGGCCAGGAAGGACGCTGCCGGCTCAGCTCGCCGTACATCGGAAGGACCCCACGGGCTTCTTCTTCTGGCTTTTTAATTATTCAAATGGAGTCGTTTTCCTGCCGAAGGCTGCACCTCCGCCTGCCTTAGCAGCAGCAGCAGCACAGCGCTCGCAGGTTGCGTCCCAGTGTCCGGCACCGCCGCCGCCACGGAGAGCCCAGCCTGTGCATGGTCTGAGCTGCCAGGGAACGGACGGAGGATTCACTGTCTCTCTCCAGGTTCTTGAGGGCTGTGACAGAAAGCAACAGAGCCGAGATGAACCCCTGCTGTGTGCAGAGACCCCCAGGCATCCCCTCCAGCCCGTGCTCCCTACTCACCCCTGCAGAGCCGGTAGATCTGCTGCTCGCTCCTCAGGTACCGTTCGGCAAGCCCTAGGCACAGAGCTGGGTCAGAGCCCCTGCTCCCCAGCACGCTGGTGCCAGCGCAGCGGCAGGGGCTGGGGCCAGGCTGCCAAAAGAGGGACCGCGGGGCTGTGGCTCACCGATGAACCTCACGGCCTCCTCTCGCAAGCTGGGCTGAGCATCCTCCAGGTACCGCAGGCTCTGACACAGGTATTTGTCAACCCTCCTTGTGTCCCGCGCCAGCTGGAGAGAGCAGAAGGACATGGGCATGTGGCAGTCCCTCCTCCCAGCGCCTGCCATTCCCCTTCCCACACAGGCCATTGCCGTCTCCCAGCCAGGAGCCCTGTGGGGGGTCCCGAGACCCCCTCCCTCCCGCTGCAATGCCCAGATGGGCCAGAGTCTCCAGATCCTGGGGCTTGTCCTCACCAAGCACTCTGCAATCCTCCGTGTCTGCCCTCTCTGCACCCGGGCTTTGAGCTTCTTCCAGCCGAGGAGCTCTGCTGCAGCCAGGAGGGCTTCTCTGGAGGCCTGCAGAACAGCAGAAGCTGGGAGATAGCACCACGGCCTGGGGAGGGAGACCTGGCGTCCCCGTCCTCTTGGCTTTGTTGCTGGGCTGATCCCACCCTTAGGAAGCTGGGACGTGCCCTGGCCCAAACAGCCGGGGGTCTCTTCCCTGCATCACGCTTAGCTTTGAAGTCTGTACCTGGGCCACGCTGTCGACCTGGTCGCTCATGTGAAAGATCAGCGGGACCAGGAACCCCCGCACTTTGATCTTCATCTTCCACTCTTCGTTCTCCACCACTGACTGCAGCAGGATTCTGCAGAGGCTGATGGAGAGCTCTCGCAGCTGGCTGGAGTGCTGGTGGCAAGGAGGAGAGGTGGACTTGAGAAAGAGCGTCAGCCTGCCCGTGCTGGGCAGGGGCGTTGTCATGGCTGAGGTGAGGGGAGATTTAGGGGGGGCCCATGCTTGGCTGCAAAGTCCAGAAGACATCCCACGAGAGCCCGGGGGAGCAGACCCTGCTCCACGGGCTGCCCACAGGGCTGGGCTGAAGGGCAACTGTCCTTGCAGGCTGCCCATGTGCGGGGCTCAGACTCCCTCATCAGCCTTACATGGTCAAAGAGGGGCAAGAGATCCTCCACCAGCTGCACAGCGATGTGGCTGGCCTCGGTGCTGTTCAGGTGACCCATCACATTTCTGATGACCACCAGGAACTTCATCTTCATATTTGTGTAACCACCATGGAGCATCTTCATGATGTGTGGCAGGAGGTCCTTCATTTTTCTTGCCTGTATCAAAGACAGAGTTTCCCTTTGTCCAAGGCCAAGCCACTGCCCCACTCACTGCACCAGCCCCGGGCTGCCAACTTGGCTCCCCTTGACAAAGTCCTGCTCACCGTGTCAGGTCTCTCCGACAGCGTGACGAGGACTCCGAGGATCAGGGAGACCGTCACCAGGTTTGGATGCCTCTCATTGCTCTCAAGCTGGGACTCGTCAGCAACATCCTCGGACTGAAGCTCGCTGCTGGCCGTCAGCTGAAGCAAACACAGCAGTGAGATACTGGCAGAGGCTGCAGGGCTCACGGAGGGTGACCAGCGCTTGCTGATGCCAAGATCACACCAAGACAGCTGGGTTTGTCAGGGAGGGATGGAGAGGGAGGGAGGGACAATGCCTGCCACGGCTGAAGGGCAGGCAGTGCAGCCACAGCCCACTTACATCCGCCAGCCAGAAGTCAGGGTCTTGTATGATCACATCCAGCATGTTTCCTGTTGCTTCCTTGTGAAAGATGCTGGAGTCTTTCATTGCCTCGATGAGCACCAGGACCATGTCTGTCCTCTCGTGAGGCTTAAGGTATCTTGCAGATTCCTAGAGGAGGAAGGCAGGGAGCAAGGACAAGTCACACCGAGTGCCGTGATGGTGCTGCTGAGCTGGGTGGTGCGAGCAGCCCTGGCGAGAGATGCCTGGCCGTGCTGGTGGCAGTGCCCGCGGGAAAGCCGGCAGCAGGGACTGCGGTGGCTGCTGAGGGGAGGATGAGAAGAGAGGGCCGTGGGGTGAGGGAGGAGGGTTGGGCTCCTGGGCACAGTGTGCTGGTCCTGCAGCGAACCAGGGCTTGCTGGTGGTCAGGAGCTGCTGCTGGGACAGCGAGTGCAGCCCTGGCACGGTCCCTGCTCCAGGACAGCAGCAACCCTCTCACCAGGGACAGCAAGGCCACGTCAGCCCCATTCATTCTGGACACCTTTGCTCACACGAGTGCCCTGCTGACGCCGTGGAGAAGAGTCCCAGCAAGCGAGGAGCTCCTTACCCTGTTCATGACAGCGGTTGCACACTGCGCGTGGTCGATTTCACCTTCACAACGGAGCTGTGGTGCTTCATCTTTTAGCAGTGAGCGGCCTAAACAGCGGGGCAAACACACAAGAGTCAATGAGACACGGCAGCTTTGCTGGCAAGCTTACCAAACCCCCTCAGCTCTGCCTGCAAGATGGCAGGTCACAAGCAGTTGAGGAGATTTCTGGAGGGCATCAGGAAAAGCTTCTTGCTAGAAGCAGTGGTGGGAGCAGCCGGGGTGCTGCAGAGATGGATGTGCTCTTCACGAAGAGGGAAGACATGGCTTTGGGGCATGGTGATCAATGGTGGCTTTGTCTGTGGGGACTGTAAAACCGCGTGTTGCAAGATCCTGAAAGGAGGGAGGAAGGAGAGCAGCAGAGAAACAGATGTTGGCCTTCAGGACAGCACTCAGCTTCTGCAGCCAAATGAGAGCTGGGATGCTGCGGGAAGCGGCTGTGAGGGCAAAGGAGGTCAGGAGGAGAAGCAGTCCCATCAGGAGGTGTCTGTGTGCCGAGGGATGAAGCCCGCCCCAACTTGTCTTACTCTTTTGATTCTCCATGAATTGTTGGAGGAAACGAAAAGCGTCTGTAGCCAGAGGGGCTGTGGCTTCACTGGAAGATTGGAAGAGGACGAGACATCCCAGCAGCCGTCCCAGGATCGGGATCTGGATGTCCCTGTAGCAGACAGGGCCGTAGGTGTCTCTTCCAGCGCGGTCCCAGGCCTGGGTGAGGGAGGCAGAAGAGCAGAAAGGGTGAGGGCGGGCAGCTGGTGCCAAAGCCCTGAAGCCCCGAGTGCCCAGGGCTGCATCCCTGGCGAGTCAGGGCTTTGCCGGGCCGTGCTGACCGCGGCTGCCAAAGCTGGGCAGCAGCCCCCGCACGGGGAGAGCTGCCGGCTGCCAAACCTGTGCAGGGCGATGGGGGAGGTGGCCTGGCTGGAGGGTGCCTGGCTCCTTACCTCCACCGTGGGTTTGTCGGCCAGAAAACGGCTCAGGTACACAATCCTCTGCAGGGCCCTCTCCTGCACAGCCATGTTGTCTGAGGTGGTGAAATCCAAGAGCATCTGGGAAGAGAGAAGGTGCTGGTGAGCCCTGGGAGCAGACACGCACGGCAGCACAAGCAGCCCTGCTCAGTCCACAGAGGCTTCCTCTGATCTTCTCGAGCAAAACCTGTGGTGGGCTTTCTTCCCCTCAGGTCCCTCGCAGGCGTGGGACAAATCCCGCGGGCCAAGCTGGTGGCCAGGCAGCAAGGCAGATGCCCCGCTCTGCAGCTGCTGTGCTCTGGCAGAGCCCGCTGGGCAGCTCCCAGTTAGCCAAGGGAGCTGGGCACCCTCCCCACACTGTGCTCTCCCTGCATGGCACCGTCGTGAGCACCGTCCACTCAAGAGCAGGCACCCCCTTCCCCCACGGGGAGCAACTGCCCCTGTGAAGCCCACGCTTTGCCCGTGCCAGACCTGAAAGATACTCTGCAGCCCCTCGCTGACCCTGGAGGCAGGATAGCTGAGCACCACGCTCTCTAGCGTCTTGTCCATGGCCATCAGAGTCTGCAAGGAAGACAAAGGGCTGTGGCAGCCATTCCCTCTCCCTCCAGGAGACTGACCTGACCTCCTGGCACCAAGGGAGGACTCCTGCCCTGCCTTGCGCTGCCCGGGAGAGACGCAGGGGCAGACAGTCTGCTGCGGGCAGAGCAGCCTGCGGCACTGGATGTGCGCGGGCACGGCGGAAGGGGACGAAGGGATGAGGGTGGGGAAGCAAAGCAGAGCCCCTGCCCTGCCTTGGGTCTCCGGTCAGATCCAGACCAGGGAGCAGCCCAGAGGGACTGCTGGCTCCTGTAGCTCACCCAGCTCTTACCATCCTGTAGAGGGAAAAGTGCTGGGCTTCTATTTCCCCTTTTGGAGGAAGCCAGAAGACGCTCCTGAAGCAGGCTGCTAGGAGGCTTCTCTCTTTGCCCTCCAGCACCCTCTGCACTGAGCTGCAAGAGAGAGGGGGGCCAGTGGGACACTGGTGCTGGGAGCGGTGCCTCGAGGCCTCGTGCAGGTGGAGGCAGACCTGTGGGGCAGGGTCCCCAAGAGGGACGGGCAGGTACCTCAATGCGATGATGGCATCCATGGCGAGCTGCCGCACTGGTGTGCTCAGTTGGTCCGTGGGTTCCTCGTCCAGCAGCATCTGTGGAGCACGACCAGGATGGCACCTGGCAGGTGCAGGCACCCAGTGCCACCAGACGCTCACCCTGGCCCAAGCGCTGTCCTCACAGGGTGCCGGGGGGCCTGGCCCCTTTCCCCGGAGCCGCCAGGTGTCCCCTCACCTCAGTACACTCTACCAGCCTGAATCTGCGGCAGAAGATATCCAGGCCCTCTGACAAGCCAGTGAGCTGGACGGTTCTGAGCAGCAGGCGGATGCTGTCTAGGAACCTCATCTTCTGGTCCACATGCTGGCAGCCGGGGCACAGAGAGACAAACAGGGAGCGTGAGAGGGGACACACAGCCATGGAGAGAAGATGCCAGCACAGCCGCATCAGAAATGGCCATGGTTACCTCTTCTGGACTGCTGACAAAAGTCACGATGAACTCCACGAGTTCTCTCTCCCGTTGGTACACGGGTAACCAGCTCGCATCTAGTAAAGGAGGAGAGGAGGGGGGCTGCAGAGAGGGTGTGGTGGCAGGAGAGCGCAGAGGCAGGACCTCTGCCCTCTGTCCAGCCCCATGCCCCCTCCCCGGGCACAGTTGTCCCGTGCGTGTCAGGGCTGGAGGGTGCCCGGCAGACGGGCTGCGATGCTGGAGCACGTCGCAGCGGGGAAAGCCCCCAGTGCAGCGGGCTGAGGAGCTGGCTTGCAGCCGGGCAGGAAAAGTCCCCGCGTCCCACAGCACGGCCCTGGAGCACGAGCTGGGTCCCCTCTGCTCTCTCCCTCCTCGGGAGCCGGCACTCAGGCAGCATCACGGCCACCACCCGCGGGACCCCCGCTTCCAGCGTGCCGGGAAATGGCGATGCCGGCGTTGAGCACGGTGCGCTCGCTGGCCCCAGCCCTGCCCAGACCCACGGGGCCCCTCACTCACCAATTTGCAGTGGCTGGACCACCCACACCTCATCGGGCTGCGGCAGAGAGCTGCTCTCCTGGGGAGCCCCATCCTCCTCGCAGGCCACCCCGGGGCAGCTGGGGGATCTCTCGGCCATCCTGCGGGACGGACGAAAGGGGTAGGGATGGACAAGGGGGAAGCTTCGGCAAAAAGCCTCGGCGCCGCCGGGGAAAGACGTGGGCTGCGCTCGGGGGCTCCACGCCAGCTCCGGCCTCCTGCCCTGTCCCGTCGCCGTCCTGCCGGACACTGCGGGCTGGAGGCTGCAGTCGTGCTGACCACGTGCAGCGCAGTGGAATGTCACCAAGTGAGGTCACAAAGGGCCCCAGTGTGACCCAGGCAGGGAGGGGCAGGGCGTCCCCGGGGCTCTCGGGCACCTGGGTGCTCTCGGGGGGCCTCCAGCCCACCTCTGCCCTCGTGTCCCCTCGGACCTCCCTGCTGCCCTCCCGGCTGTCCCAGAGCCCCATGCTCAGACACCCCGGCGTGCCCCCACGACGTCCCTTGCCTCTCGGCGCACTGCAGAGCCCTGCCCCTGCCCCTGCACAACGTTAAATGTGTCAGATTCACTCCAGCCCAGCAGAAATCCTGCTTTTGTGTCGCCTCAACTCTGCTCCTCCTCCCACCAAACAGGAGGAGCTCGTGCGGAGAAGAGCAAAAAAGATGGAACTTCTGCCGCTGAGTTTGCCCTTTTAGGATCTGGCAGCTCCCAGAGATGGAGATTCCTGTCTGGATGGTTTTCTTCTCGGGCGGCTTTGTGACCCCAACAGAGAACACCCTCTTACAATGACAGCTTTTCCACCACTCGGAAAATGCCTTCCAGCACTGGTCCACTCCGAAACCCTCCCGAGGCCTTCAGTGTACCCCAGTGCCTTCTGCAGGACCTCAGCCCCCAAAGACACCGCACTGCACCGGGGGTTCGTCCCCCTGCTCTCTGCGGTACCGCGTCAGTCCCCTCAGCACGCCTCCATGGCTGTTTGTGATGCCCCAGAGCCTGCTGGTACTCGTCCAGCCTTCTGAGGAGCCCGCCAGGCCCCTGCGGACCCCTTGGGAGGCATTCCTGGTGAGCGAGGTGCTCCGATTGTCCTCTTGTCCCTCCAGGAGCCCGGCGGCTACCCTCCAGCCCCCTCCAGACCTCTGTGCTCTGCTGGGAAACCCTCCGGAGACCGTCACGGTGCAGGGAAGTGGCCGTGCAGCAACAGCAGACGCTGGGCCTGGCTGGGATGCCCGGAGACCCGCGGGGTGGCCGCAGCTGGGAGCACCCTTCCTGTGCCCTGTCCTGGCTGCGTGCTGGAGGGGACGGCAGGCCCCTGTGGCACAGCCCAGCTTCTGCTGCTGGGTCTGGGCTGAGCTGTGGGAGTGGGGAAGGATGGCTGCAGGGCCAGGAGACGCGGCTGCGACCCGAGGCCTTCGCGGGGCTGTCGTTCAAAGCAGCGTCCCTGCACCCCGGGGTGCCGTGTGTGCAGAAGTACTCTGGGACTCAAGGCAAGGAGAACTTCTGCCCTGGCTCACGCGCAAGGATGTGCGAGCCCAGAGCGTGCTGGAGGCGGGCAGCTCTCAACATCGGGACCAACGATAACCTGCAAGCTTGGCAGAGAGCAAGCGCCTTTTGTTGCCGCGCGATGTCTCAGCAGGGGCTGCTTGGGCTAAAGCTTCTCTGCTCTCTTCTCCTCTGCTCTCCTTTCCTCTGGGTTTTGTAGGCCAGCAGAGCAGCTGGGGCTCTGGGACAAGGAGACCCTGGCTCAGTGGGTTCTGTGCTGAGACGGCCTGCTGGAAAGCGTCGGGCAGCTCTGCGGGCAATGCTGCTTCCTGCGGGGGCTGCCATTTCCCCTCTGCCCTCTGCCTCCCTACAGAAAAGACTTGCCCAGGGGATGGAGAAACGCAGCTTCTGCTGGGGAAAGCCTCAGCCAGGGCTCAACTGGTGAAGCAAGCCTGGGGCCAGGGAGAGCCGAGAGGGTAGAGGTCCTGCAGGCAGCGGGACAGGCCAGGAAGGACGCTGCCGGCTCAGCTCGCCGCACATCAGAAGGACCCCACGGGCTTCTTCTTCTGGCTTTTTAATTATTCAAATGGAGTCGTTTTCCTGCTGAAGGCTGCAGCTCCGCCTGCCTTAGCAGCAGCAGCAGCACAGCGCTCGCAGGTTGCGTCCCAGTGTCCGGCACCGCCGCCACCACGGAGAGCCCAGCCTGTGCATGGTCTGAGCTGCCAGGGAACGGACGGAGGATTCACTGTCTCTCTCCAGGTTCTTGAGGGCTGTGACAGAAAGCAACAGAGCCGAGATGAACCCCCGCTGTGTGCAGAGACCCCCAGGCATCCCCTCCAGCCCGTGCTCCCTACTCACCCGTGCAGAGCCGGGAGATCTCTTCCTCGCTCCTCAGGTACCGTTCGGCAAGCCCTAGGCACAGAGCTGGGTCAGAGCCCCTGCTCCCCAGCACGCTGGTGCCAGCGCAGCGGCGGGGGCTGGGGCCAGGCTGCCAAAAGAGGGACCGCGGGGCTGTGGCTCACCGATGAACCTCACGGCCTCCTCTCGCAAGCTGGGCTGAGCATCCTCCAGGTACTGCAGGCTCTGACACAGGTATTCGTCAACCCTGCTTCTGTCCTGCGCCAGCTGGAGAGAGCAGAAGGACATGGGCATGTGGCAGTCCCTCCTCCCAGCGCCTGCCATTCCCCTTCCCACACAGGCCATTGCCGTCTCCCAGCCAGGAGCTTTGTGGGGGGTCCCGAGACCCCCTCCCTCCCGCTGCAAGGCCCAGATGGGGCCAGGGTCTCCAGATCCTGGGGCTTGTCCTCACCAAGCACTCTGCAATCCTCCGTGTCTGCTGTTTCTGCACCCGGGCTTTGAGCTTCTTCCAGCCGAGGAGCTCTGCTGCAGCCAGGAGGGCTTCTCTGGAGGCCTGCAGAACAGCAGAAGCTGGGAGATGGCACCACGGCCTGGGCAAGGAGACCTGGTGTCCCCCTCCTCTTGGCTTTGTTCCTGGCGTGATCCCATCCTTAGGAAGCTGGGACGTGCCCTGGCCCAAACGGCCGGGGGTCTCTTCCCTGCATCACGCTTAGCTTTGAAATCTGTACCTGGGCCACGCTGTCGACCTGGTCGCTCATGTGGAAGAAGAGCGGGATGAGCAACGACCACACTGTGCTCTTCATCACCTTCTGCTCAATCCCCACCACTGACTGCAGGACGACTCGGAAGAGGCTGAGGGAAAGCTCTCGCAGCTGTCTGTACTCCTGGTGGGAAGGAAGAGAGGTGGACTTCAGAAAGACCGTTGGCATTGTCGTGGCTGAGGTGAGGGGAGATGCTCCGCAGTCAGATTCTGCAGCAGGGAGAAGCCGTCCTTGCAGGGCGCCCATCTGCGGGGCTCAGACTGCCCCATCAGCCTTACATGGTCAAAGAGGGGTGGGAGCTTCTTCTCCAGCAGCACAGCAATGGGGCCGGCCTCGTCCCTAGTCAGGTGGCCCAGCACGTTTCTGAAGAGCAGCAGCATCTTCATCGTGACATCGGGGTCATCATGCTCGAGCATCTCCACGATGCGCGGCAGGAGGGCCTTCATTGTTCTTGCCTGTATCAAAGACAGAGATTCCCTTTGGCCAAGGCCAAGCCACCACCCCACCCACTGCCCCAGCCCTTGGCGCCCAACACGGCTCCCCTCGACGATGCTCTGCTCACCGAGTCACGTCTCTCTGACAGCTTGACGAGGACTCCGAGGAACAGAGAGAGAGTCACCAGGCTTGGATGTCTCTCATCACTCTCAACCTGGGACTCATCAGCAACAGCCTCCAACTGGAGCTCGCTGGAGGCCGTCACCTGAAGCAAAGACAGCAGTGAGATACCATCAGAGGCTGCAGGGCTTACTGAGGGTGATCAAGGTCTCTGCTGGTAACTCACAACCAAGTGATGGCTACAGCTGGATGCCACAGAGGATTCAAGTTTGCAACGCAACTTGTGCTCAAGCCAGGCGAGGAACTGCTTGAAGATCCTATCCAAAGGCTGCTGAAGCAGCACCTCCCACACGGCCACGTTAACACTGCAAGGCAGAGTGTCAGCAGGGCTGCCTCGGCCACGGCAGCATGGCCTGGGTCAGCCACGCAGGACGTGGTGGGATGGAGGGCCCTGCTCATCGGGGAGCAAGCCCTCATGGCTTTTGGGGCCACTACCTCTGTGCTGGTGAAGAGACCTTCAGAAGGCTCGTGAGCATCGTGATGGGCCTCCGGTTGGCGAGCAGGAGAAGAAGTGACTCCATGCTTTGGCGGGCTGACTCCATGTTGATGTGTTCCAGGTTATCGTGGATGCATCTCGTGACCTTTGGCACCTGCAGGAGACACAGCTGAGGATGGTGCTGCCATTGGAGTGCAGCCACTTCCTCGGCTGCCCTTCCCATCCCTCTCTGCTGCCTTGAGGTGGCTTCAGGTGCCCGAGACAGCTGCTGGGTTTGGGAGGGAGGGAGGGAGAGGGAGGGAGGAGCAATGCCTGCCAGGGCTGAAGGGCAGGGCAATGCAGCCACAGCCCACTTACATCCGCCAGCCAGAAGTCAGGGTCCTCCTTCACCACCTCCAGCATGTTCCTTGCCTCCTTCTGGTCAAAGATGCTGGAGTCTCTCATCGCCTCAATGACCACCAGCACGATGTCTGTCCTCTCTCCAGGTCTCAGATAGGGTGCAAACCTCTAGGGGAGGAAGGCGGGGAGCGAGGACAAGTCACACCGAGTGCAACAGCCCTGGCGAGAGATGCCCGGCCGTGCTGGCTGCTGGGCACAGTGTAGTGGTCCTGCAGCAAACCAGGGCTTGCTGGTGGCCAGGAGGGCTGCAGCTGCTGCTGGGACACCGAGTGCAGCCCTGGCACGGTCCCTGCTCCAGGACAGCAGGAACCCTCTCACCAGGGACAGCGAGGCCACATCAGCCCCATTCATTCTGGACACCTTTGCTCACACGAGTGCCCTGCTGACACCACGGAGAAGAGTCCCAGCAAGCGAGGAGCTCCTTACCCTGTTTATGAGGGCGGCTGCACACTGTGAGTAGTTGACTTCATCTTTGTAACGTAGCTGCGGTGCTTCATCCATTAGCACTGAGCAGCCTAAACAGCAGAACAAACACACAAGAGTCAATGAGACACGGCAGCTTTGCCGGCAACCTTACCAACCCCCCTCAGATCTGCCTGCAAGATGGCAGGACACGAGCGGTCGAGGAGATTTCTGGAGGGCATCAGGAAAAGCTTCTTGCTACAAGCAGTGGTGGGAGCAGCCGGGGTGCTGCAGAGATCGATCTGCTCTTCACGAACAGGGAAGACATGGCTTTGGGGCATGGTGATCAATGGTGGCTTTGTCTGTGGGGACCATAAAACCGCGTGGTTCAAGATCCTGAAAGGAGGGAGGAAGGAGAGCAGCAGAGAACAGATGCTGGCCTTCAGGACAGCACTCAGCTTCTGCAGCAAACCGAGAGCTGGGATGCCGCGGGAAGCGGCTGTGAGGGCAAAGGAGGTCAGGAGGAGAAGCAGTCTTATCAGGAGGTGTCAGTGTGCCGAGGGATGAAGCCCACCCCAACTTGTCTTACTCTTTTGATTCTCCATGAATTGTTGGAGGAAACGAAGAGCATGTGAAGCTGGAAAGCTTGTCTGCTGACTGGGAGATAGGAAGAGGACGAGACATCCCAGCAGCCGTCCCAGCATCGGGATTTGGATGTCCCTGTAGCAGACAGGGCCGTAGGTGTCCCTTCCAACATGGTCCCAGGCCTGGGCGAGGGAGGCAGAAGAGCAGAAAGGGTGAGGGCGGGCAGCTGGTGCCAAAGGCCTGAAGCCCCGAGTGCCCAGGGCTGCATCCCTGGAGAGTCAGGGCTTTGCCGGGCCGTGCTGACCGCGGCTGCCAAAGCTGGGCAGCAGCCCCCGCACGGGGAGAGCTGCCGGCTGCCAAAGCTGTGCAGGGAGATGGGGGAGGTGGCCTGGCTGGAGGGTGCCTGGCTCCTTACCTCCACTGTGGGATTGCTGGACAGGAAACGGCTCAGGTACATAATCCTCTGCAGGGCCCTCTCCTGCACAGCCATGTTGTCTGAGGTGGCGAAATCCAAGAGCATCTGGGAAGAGAGAAGGTGCTGGTGAGCCCTGGGAGCAGACACGCACGGCAGCAGAAGCAGCCCTGCTCAGTCCACCAAGGCTTCCTCTCATCTTCTCGAGCAAATCCTGTGGTGGGGTTCCTGCCCCTCGGGTCACCCCCTTCCCCAAGGGTGAGCAACTGCCCCTGTGAAGCCCACGCTTTGCCCGTGCCAGACCTGAAAGATACTCTGCAGCCCCTCGCTGACCCTGGAGGCAGGATAGCTGAGCACCACGCTCTCTAGCATGTCGTCCATGGCCATCAGAGTCTGCAAAGAAGACAAAGAGTTGTGGCAGCCATTCCCATGGTCCCTCTCCCCCCCGGGAGACTGACCTGACCTCCCGGCACCAAGGGAGGACTCCTGCCCTGCCTTGCGCTGCCCGGGAGAGATGCAGGGGCAGACAGTCTGCTGCGGGCAGGGCAGCCTGCGGCACGGGATGTGCGCAGGCACAGCAGAAGGGGACGAAGGGATGAGGGTGGGGAAGCCAAGCGCAGCCCCCGCCCTGCCTTGGCTCTCCGGTCAGATCAAGACCAGGGAGCAGCCCAGAGGGACTGGGGGCTCCTGTAGCTCACCCAGCCCTTACCGAGTAGTAGGCAGAAAGGTGCCCGATTTGTAATTGTTGTCTTGGAGGAAGCCAGAAGACGCTCCTGAAGCAGGCTGCTAGGAGGCTTCTCTCTTTGTCCTCCATCACACTCCGCAATGAGCTACAAGAGAGAGGGGGGCCAGTGGGACACTGGTGCTGGGAGCGGTGCCTCGAGGCCTCGTGCAGGTGGAGGCAGAACTCTGGGGCAGGGTCCCCAGGAGGGACAGGCAGGTACCTCAATGCGACGATGGCATCCATGGCGAGCTGCCGCACTGATGTGCTCAGTTGGTCCCTGGGCTCCGCATCCAGCAGCATCTGTGGAGCACGACCAGGATTGGGATGTGGCAGCTGCCAGCACCCAGTGCCACCAGACACTCCCCCTGTCCAAGCGCTGTCCTCACAAGGTGCTGGGGGGCCTGGGCCCCTTCCCCGGAGCTGCCGGGTGTCCCCTCACCTCAATATTTTCTGCCAGCCTGAATCTGTGGCAGAAGATATCCAGGCCCTCCAACAAGCCAGTCACCCGTGCGCTTTTGAACAGCAGGCAGATGTTATTGAGAAACATCATCTTCTGGTCCGCATCCTGGCAGCCGGGGGACAGAGAGACAAACAGGGAGCGTGAGAAGGGACACACGGCCATGGACAGAAGATGCCAGCACAGCCACGTTGGAAGTGGCCACGGTTACCTCTTCTGGGCTGCTAACGAAGGCCACAATGAAGTCCACCAGTTCTCTCTCCTCTTGGTACACGGGTAACCAGCTCACATCTCCTAAAGGAGGAGAGCAGGGGGGCTGCAGAGAGGGTCCGGTGGCAGGAGAGCGCAGAGGCAGGAGCTCTGCCCTCCGTCCAGCCCCATGCCCGCTCCCCGGGCACAGTTGTCCCGTGCGTGTCAGGGCTGGAGGGTGTCCGGCAGACGGGCTGCGATGCTGGACCACGGCGCAGCATCACGGCCACCACCCGCAGGACCCCCGCTGCCAGCGTGCGGGGAAATGGCGATGCCGGCGTTGAGCACGGTGCGCTCGCTGGCCCCAGCCCTGCCCAGACCCACGGGGCCCCTCACTCACCAATCTGCAGTGGCTGGACCACGCACACCTCATCGGGCTGCGGCAGAGAGCTGCTCTCCTGGGGAGCCCCATCCTCCTCCCAGGCCACCCTGGGGCAGCTGGGGGGTCTCTCGGCCATCCTGCAGGAGGAACAAAAGGGGTAGGGATGAACAAGGGGGAAGCTTCGGCAAAAAGCCTCGGCGCCGCGGGGAAAGACGTGGGCTGCGCTCAGGGGCTCCTGGGCAGCTCCAGGCTCCTGCCCTGTCCCGTCGCCGTCCTGCCGGACACTGCGGGCTGGAGGCTGCAGCCGTGCTGACCACGTGCAGCGCAGTGGAATGTCACCAAGTGAGGTCACAAAGGGCCCCAGTGTGACCGAGGCAGGGAGGGGCAGGGCATCCCCGGGGTTCTCGGGCACCTGGGTGCTCTCGGGGGGCCTCCAGCCCCCCTCTGCCCTTCTGTCCCCTCGGGACCTCCCTGCTGCCCTCCCGGCTGTCCCAGAGCCCCATGCTCAGACACCCCGGCGTGCCCTAACGACGTCCCTTGCCTCTCGGCGCACTGCAGAGCCCTGCCCCTGCCCCTGCACAACGTTAAATGTGTCAGATTCACTCCAGCCCAGCAGAAATCCTGCTTTTGTGTCGCCTCAACTCTGCTCCTCCTCCCACCAAACAGGAGGAGCTCATGCGGAGAAGAGCAAAAAAGATGGAACTTCTGCCGCTGAGTTTGCCCTTTTAGGATCTGGCAGCTCCCAGAGATGGAGATTCCTGTCTGGATGGTTTTCTTCTCGGGCGGCTTTGTGACCCCAACAGAGAACACCCTCTTACAATGACAGCTTTTCCACCACTCGGAAAATGCCTTCCAGCACTGGTCCACTCCGAAACCCTCCCGAGGCCTTCAGTGTACCCCAGTGCCTTCTGCAGGACCTCAGCCCCCAAAGACACCGCACTGCACCGGGGGTTCGTCCCCCTGCTCTCTGCGGTACCGCGTCAGTCCCCTCAGCACGCCTCCATGGCTGTTTGTGATGCCCCAGAGCCTGCTGGTACTCGTCCAGCCTTCTGAGGAGCCCGCCAGGCCCCTGCGGACCCCTTGGGAGGCATTCCTGGTGAGCGAGGTGCTCCGATTGTCCTCTTGTCCCTCCAGGAGCCCGGCGGCTACCCTCCAGCCCCCTCCAGACCTCTGTGCTCTGCTGGGAAACCCTCCGGAGACCGTCACGGTGCAGGGAAGTGGCCGTGCAGCAACAGCAGACGCTGGGCCTGGCTGGGATGCCCGGAGACCCGCGGGGTGGCCGCAGCTGGGAGCACCCTTCCTGTGCCCTGTCCTGGCTGCGTGCTGGAGGGGACGGCAGGCCCCTGTGGCACAGCCCAGCTTCTGCTGCTGGGTCTGGGCTGAGCTGTGGGAGTGGGGAAGGATGGCTGCAGGGCCAGGAGACGCGGCTGCGACCCGAGGCCTTCGCGGGGCTGTCGTTCAAAGCAGCGTCCCTGCACCCCGGGGTGCCGTGTGTGCAGAAGTACTCTGGGACTCAAGGCAAGGAGAACTTCTGCCCTGGCTCACGCGCAAGGATGTGCGAGCCCAGAGCGTGCTGGAGGCGGGCAGCTCTCAACATCGGGACCAACGATAACCTGCAAGCTTGGCAGAGAGCAAGCGCCTTTTGTTGCCGCGCGATGTCTCAGCAGGGGCTGCTTGGGCTAAAGCTTCTCTGCTCTCTTCTCCTCTGCTCTCCTTTCCTCTGGGTTTTGTAGGCCAGCAGAGCAGCTGGGGCTCTGGGACAAGGAGACCCTGGCTCAGTGGGTTCTGTGCTGAGACGGCCTGCTGGAAAGCGTCGGGCAGCTCTGCGGGCAATGCTGCTTCCTGCGGGGGCTGCCATTTCCCCTCTGCCCTCTGCCTCCCTACAGAAAAGACTTGCCCAGGGGATGGAGAAACGCAGCTTCTGCTGGGGAAAGCCTCAGCCAGGGCTCAACTGGTGAAGCAAGCCTGGGGCCAGGGAGAGCCGAGAGGGTAGAGGTCCTGCAGGCAGCGGGACAGGCCAGGAAGGACGCTGCCGGCTCAGCTCGCCGCACATCAGAAGGACCCCACGGGCTTCTTCTTCTGGCTTTTTAATTATTCAAATGGAGTCGTTTTCCTGCTGAAGGCTGCAGCTCCGCCTGCCTTAGCAGCAGCAGCAGCACAGCGCTCGCAGGTTGCGTCCCAGTGTCCGGCACCGCCGCCACCACGGAGAGCCCAGCCTGTGCATGGTCTGAGCTGCCAGGGAACGGACGGAGGATTCACTGTCTCTCTCCAGGTTCTTGAGGGCTGTGACAGAAAGCAACAGAGCCGAGATGAACCCCTGCTGTGTGCAGAGACCCCCAGGCATCCCCTCCAGCCCGTGCTCCCTACTCACCCCTGCAGAGCCGGTAGATCTGCTGCTCGCTCCTCAGGTACCGTTCGGCAAGCCCTAGGCACAGAGCTGGGTCAGAGCCCCTGCTCCCCAGCACGCTGGTGCCAGCGCAGCGGCGGGGGCTGGGGCCAGGCTGCCAAAAGAGGGACCGCGGGGCTGTGGCTCACCGATGAACCTCACGGCCTCCTCTCGCAAGCTGGGCTGAGCATCCTCCAGGTACTGCAGGCTCTGACACAGGTATTCGTCAACCCTGCTTCTGTCCTGCGCCAGCTGGAGAGAGCAGAAGGACATGGGCATGTGGCAGTCCCTCCTCCCAGCGCCTGCCATTCCCCTTCCCACACAGGCCATTGCCGTCTCCCAGCCAGGAGCTTTGTGGGGGGTCCCGAGACCCCCTCCCTCCCGCTGCAAGGCCCAGATGGGCCAGGGTCTCCAGATCCTGGGGCTTGTCCTCACCAAGCACTCTGCAATCCTCCGTGTCTGCTGTTTCTGCACCCGGGCTTTGAGCTTCTTCCAGCCGAGGAGCTCTGCTGCAGCCAGGAGGGCTTCTCTGGAGGCCTGCAGAACAGCAGAAGCTGGGAGATGGCACCACGGCCTGGGCAAGGAGACCTGGTGTCCCCCTCCTCTTGGCTTTGTTCCTGGCGTGATCCCATCCTTAGGAAGCTGGGACGTGCCCTGGCCCAAACGGCCGGGGGTCTCTTCCCTGCATCACGCTTAGCTTTGAAATCTGTACCTGGGCCACGCTGTCGACCTGGTCGCTCATGTGGAAGAAGAGCGGGATGAGCAACGACCACACTGTGCTCTTCATCACCTTCTGCTCAATCCCCACCACTGACTGCAGGACGACTCGGAAGAGGCTGAGGGAAAGCTCTCGCAGCTGTCTGTACTCCTGGTGGGAAGGAAGAGAGGTGGACTTCAGAAAGACCGTTGGCATTGTCGTGGCTGAGGTGAGGGGAGATGCTCCGCAGTCAGATTCTGCAGCAGGGAGAAGCCGTCCTTGCAGGGCGCCCATCTGCGGGGCTCAGACTGCCCCATCAGCCTTACATGGTCAAAGAGGGGTGGGAGCTTCTTCTCCAGCAGCACAGCAATGGGGCCGGCCTCGTCCCTAGTCAGGTGGCCCAGCACGTTTCTGAAGAGCAGCAGCATCTTCATCGTGACATCGGGGTCATCATGCTCGAGCATCTCCACGATGCGCGGCAGGAGGGCCTTCATTGTTCTTGCCTGTATCAAAGACAGAGATTCCCTTTGGCCAAGGCCAAGCCACCACCCCACCCACTGCCCCAGCCCTTGGCGCCCAACACGGCTCCCCTCGACGATGCTCTGCTCACCGAGTCACGTCTCTCTGACAGCTTGACGAGGACTCCGAGGAACAGAGAGAGAGTCACCAGGCTTGGATGTCTCTCATCACTCTCAACCTGGGACTCATCAGCAACAGCCTCCAACTGGAGCTCGCTGGAGGCCGTCACCTGAAGCAAAGACAGCAGTGAGATACCATCAGAGGCTGCAGGGCTTACTGAGGGTGATCAAGGTCTCTGCTGGTAACTCACAACCAAGTGATGGCTACAGCTGGATGCCACAGAGGATTCAAGTTTGCAACGCAACTTGTGCTCAAGCCAGGCGAGGAACTGCTTGAAGATCCTATCCAAAGGCTGCTGAAGCAGCACCTCCCACACGGCCACGTTAACACTGCAAGGCAGAGTGTCAGCAGGGCTGCCTCGGCCACGGCATCATGGCCTGGGTCAGCCACGCAGGACGTGGTGGGATGGAGGGCCCTGCTCATCGGGGAGCAAGCCCTCATGGCTTTTGGGGCCACTACCTCTGTGCTGGTGAAGAGACCTTCAGAAGGCTCGTGAGCATCGTGATGGGCCTCCGGTTGGCGAGCAGGAGAAGAAGTGACTCCATGCTTTGGCGGGCTGACTCCATGTTGATGTGTTCCAGGTTATCGTGGATGCATCTCGTGACCTTTGGCACCTGCAGGAGACACAGCTGAGGATGGTGCTGCCACTGGAGTGCAGCCACTTCCTCGGCTGCCCTTCCCATCCCTCTCTGCTGCCTTGAGGTGGCTTCAGGTGCCCGAGACAGCTGCTGGGTTTGGGAGGGAGGGAGGGAGAGGGAGGGAGGAGCAATGCCTGCCAGGGCTGAAGGGCAGGGCAATGCAGCCACAGCCCACTTACATCCGCCAGCCAGAAGTCAGGGTCCTCCTTCACCACCTCCAGCATGTTCCTTGCCTCCTTCTGGTCAAAGATGCTGGAGTCTCTCATCGCCTCAATGACCACCAGCACGATGTCTGTCCTCTCTCCAGGTCTCAGATAGGGTGCAAACCTCTAGGGGAGGAAGGCGGGGAGCGAGGACAAGTCACACCGAGTGCGACAGCCCTGGCGAGAGATGCCCGGCCGTGCTGGCTGCTGGGCACAGTGTAGTGGTCCTGCAGCAAACCAGGGCTTGCTGGTGGCCAGGAGGGCTGCAGCTGCTGCTGGGACACCGAGTGCAGCCCTGGCATGGTCCCTGCTTGGGGACAGCAGGAACCCTCTCACCAGGGACAGCGAGGCCACATCAGCCCCATTCATTCTGGACACCTTTGCTCACACGAGTGCCCTGCCGACACCACGGAGAAGAGTCCCAGCAAGCGAGGAGCTCCTTACCCTGTTTATGAGGGCGGCTGCACACTGTGAGTAGTTGACTTCATCTTTGTAACGTAGCTGCGGTGCTTCATCCATTAGCACTGAGCAGCCTAAACAGCAGAACAAACACACAAGAGTCAATGAGACACGGCAGCTTTGCCGGCAACCTTACCAACCCCCCTCAGATCTGCCTGCAAGATGGCAGGACACGAGCGGTCGAGGAGATTTCTGGAGGGCATCAGGAAAAGCTTCTTGCTACAAGCAGTGGTGGGAGCAGCCGGGGTGCTGCAGAGATCGATCTGCTCTTCACGAACAGGGAAGACATGGCTTTGGGGCATGGTGATCAATGGTGGCTTTGTCTGTGGGGACCATAAAACCGCGTGGTTCAAGATCCTGAAAGGAGGGAGGAAGGAGAGCAGCAGAGAACAGATGCTGGCCTTCAGGACAGCACTCAGCTTCTGCAGCAAACCGAGAGCTGGGATGCCGCGGGAAGCGGCTGTGAGGGCAAAGGAGGTCAGGAGGAGAAGCAGTCTTATCAGGAGGTGTCAGTGTGCCGAGGGATGAAGCCCACCCCAACTTGTCTTACTCTTTTGATTCTCCATGAATTGTTGGAGGAAACGAAGAGCATGTGAAGCTGGAAAGCTTGTCTGCTGACTGGGAGATAGGAAGAGGACGAGACATCCCAGCAGCCGTCCCAGCATCGGGATTTGGATGTCCCTGTAGCAGACAGGGCCGTAGGTGTCCCTTCCAACATGGTCCCAGGCCTGGGCGAGGGAGGCAGAAGAGCAGAAAGGGTGAGGGCGGGCAGCTGGTGCCAAAGGCCTGAAGCCCCGAGTGCCCAGGGCTGCATCCCTGGAGAGTCAGGGCTTTGCCGGGCCGTGCTGACCGCGGCTGCCAAAGCTGGGCAGCAGCCCCCGCACGGGGAGAGCTGCCGGCTGCCAAAGCTGTGCAGGGAGATGGGGGAGGTGGCCTGGCTGGAGGGTGCCTGGCTCCTTACCTCCACTGTGGGATTGCTGGACAGGAAACGGCTCAGGTACATAATCCTCTGCAGGGCCCTCTCCTGCACAGCCATGTTGTCTGAGGTGGCGAAATCCAAGAGCATCTGGGAAGAGAGAAGGTGCTGGTGAGCCCTGGGAGCAGACACGCGCGGCAGCAGAAGCAGCCCTGCTCAGTCCACCAAGGCTTCCTCTCATCTTCTCGAGCAAATCCTGTGGTGGGGTTCCTGCCCCTCGGGTCACCCCCTTCCCCAAGGGTGAGCAACTGCCCCTGTGAAGCCCACGCTTTGCCCGTGCCAGACCTGAAAGATACTCTGCAGCCCCTCGCTGACCCTGGAGGCAGGATAGCTGAGCACCACGCTCTCTAGCATGTCGTCCATGGCCATCAGAGTCTGCAAAGAAGACAAAGAGTTGTGGCAGCCATTCCCATGGTCCCTCTCCCCACCGGGAGACTGACCTGACCTCCCGGCACCAAGGGAGGACTCCTGCCCTGCCTTGCGCTGCCCGGGAGAGATGCAGGGGCAGACAGTCTGCTGCGGGCAGGGCAGCCTGCGGCACGGGATGTGCGCGGGCACAGCAGAAGGGGACGAAGGGATGAGGGTGGGGAAGCCAAGCGCAGCCCCCGCCCTGCCTTGGCTCTCCGGTCAGATCAAGACCAGGGAGCAGCCCAGAGGGACTGGGGGCTCCTGTAGCTCACCCAGCCCTTACCGAGTAGTAGGCAGAAAGGTGCCCGATTTGTAATTGTTGTCTTGGAGGAAGCCAGAAGGCGCTCCTGAAGCAGGCTGCTAGGAGGCTTCTCTCTTTGTCCTCCATCACACTCCGCAATGAGCTACAAGAGAGAGGGGGGCCAGTGGGACACTGGTGCTGGGAGCGGTGCCTCGAGGCCTCGTGCAGGTGGAGGCAGAACTCTGGGGCAGGGTCCCCAGGAGGGACAGGCAGGTACCTCAATGCGACGATGGCATCCATGGCGAGCTGCCGCACTGATGTGCTCAGTTGGTCCCTGGGCTCCGCATCCAGCAGCATCTGTGGAGCACGACCAGGATTGGGATGTGGCAGCTGCCAGCACCCAGTGCCACCAGACACTCCCCCTGTCCAAGCGCTGTCCTCACAAGGTGCTGGGGGGCCTGGGCCCCTTCCCCGGAGCTGCCGGGTGTCCCCTCACCTCAATATTTTCTGCCAGCCTGAATCTGTGGCAGAAGATATCCAGGCCCTCCAACAAGCCAGTCACCCGTGCGCTTTTGAACAGCAGGCAGATGTTATTGAGAAACATCATCTTCTGGTCCGCATCCTGGCAGCCGGGGGACAGAGAGACAAACAGGGAGCGTGAGAAGGGACACACGGCCATGGACAGAAGATGCCAGCACAGCCACGTTGGAAGTGGCCACGGTTACCTCTTCTGGGCTGCTAACGAAGGCCACAATGAAGTCCACCAGTTCTCTCTCCTCTTGGTACACGGGTAACCAGCTCACATCTCCTAAAGGAGGAGAGCAGGGGGGCTGCAGAGAGGGTCCGGTGGCAGGAGAGCGCAGAGGCAGGAGCTCTGCCCTCCGTCCAGCCCCATGCCCGCTCCCCGGGCACAGTTGTCCCGTGCGTGTCAGGGCTGGAGGGTGTCCGGCAGACGGGCTGCGATGCTGGACCACGGCGCAGCATCACGGCCACCACCCGCAGGACCCCCGCTGCCAGCGTGCGGGGAAATGGCGATGCCGGCGTTGAGCACGGTGCGCTCGCTGGCCCCAGCCCTGCCCAGACCCACGGGGCCCCTCACTCACCAATCTGCAGTGGCTGGACCACGCACACCTCATCGGGCTGCGGCAGAGAGCTGCTCTCCTGGGGAGCCCCATCCTCCTCCCAGGCCACCCTGGGGCAGCTGGGGGGTCTCTCGGCCATCCTGCAGGAGGAACAAAAGGGGTAGGGATGAACAAGGGGGAAGCTTCGGCAAAAAGCCTCGGCGCCGCGGGGAAAGACGTGGGCTGCGCTCAGGGGCTCCTCGGCAGCTCCGGGCTCCTGCCCTGTCCCGTCGCCGTCCTGCCGGACACTGCGGGCTGGAGGCTGCAGCCGTGCTGACCACGTGCAGCGCAGTGGGGTGTCAGCAAGTGAGGTCACAAAGGGCCCCAGTGTGACCGAGGCAGGGAGGGGCAGGGCATCCCCGGGGTTCTCGGGCACCTGGGTGCTCTCGGGGGGCCTCCAGCCCACCTCTGCCCTCGTGTCCCCTCGGGACCTCCCTGCTGCCCTCCCGGCTGTCCCAGAGCCCCATGCTCAGACACCCCGGCGTGCCCTAACGACGTCCCTTGCCTCTCGGCGCACTGCAGAGCCCTGCCCCTGCCCCTGCACAACGTTAAATGTGTCAGATTCACTCCAGCCCAGCAGAAATCCTGCTTTTGTGTCGCCTCAACTCTGCTCCTCCTCCCACCAAACAGGAGGAGCTCGTGCGGAGAAGAGCAAAAAAGATGGAACTTCTGCCGCTGAGTTTGCCCTTTTAGGATCTGGCAGCTCCCAGAGATGGAGATTCCTGTCTGGATGGTTTTCTTCTCGGGCGGCTTTGTGACCCCAACAGAGAACACCCTCTTACAATGACAGCTTTTCCACCACTCGGAAAATGCCTTCCAGCACTGGTCCACTCCGAAACCCTCCCGAGGCCTTCAGTGTACCCCAGTGCCTTCTGCAGGACCTCAGCCCCCAAAGACACCGCACTGCACCGGGGGTTCGTCCCCCTGCTCTCTGCGGTACCGCGTCAGTCCCCTCAGCACGCCTCCATGGCTGTTTGTGATGCCCCAGAGCCTGCTGGTACTCGTCCAGCCTTCTGAGGAGCCCGCCAGGCCCCTGCGGACCCCTTGGGAGGCATTCCTGGTGAGCGAGGTGCTCCGATTTTCCTCTTGTCCCTCCAGGAGCCCGGCGGCTACCCTCCAGCCCCCTCCAGACCTCTGTGCTCTGCTGGGAAACCCTCCGGAGCCCGTCACAGTGCAGGGAAGTGGCCGTGCAGCAACAGCAGACGCTGGGCCTGGCTGGGATGCCCGGAGACCCGCGGGGTGGCCGCAGCTGGGAGCACCCTTCCTGTGCCCTGTCCTGGCTGCGTGCTGGAGGGGACGGCAGGCCCCTGTGGCACAGCCCAGCTTCTGCTGCTGGGTCTGGGCTGAGCTGTGGGAGTGGGGAAGGATGGCTGCAGGGCCAGGAGACGCGGCTGCGACCCGAGGCCTTCGCGGGGCTATCGTTCAAAGCAGCGTCCCTGCACCCCGGGGTGCCGTGTGTGCAGAAGTACTCTGGGACTCAAGGCAAGGAGAACTTCTGCCCTGGCTCACGCGCAAGGATGTGCGAGCCCAGAGCGTGCTGGAGGCGGGCAGCTCTCAACATCGGGACCAACGATAACCTGCAAGCTTGGCAGAGAGCAAGCGCCTTTTGTTGCTGCGCGATGTCTCAGCAGGGGCTGCTTGGGCTAAAGCTTCTCTGCTCTCTTCTCCTCTGCTCTCCTTTCCTCTGGGTTTTGTAGGCCAGCAGAGCAGCTGGGGCTCTGGGACAAGGAGACCCTGGCTCAGTGGGTTCTGTGCTGAGACGGCCTGCTGGAAAGCGTTGGGCAGCTCTGCGGGCAATGCTGCTTCCTGCGGGGGCTGCCATTTCCCCTTTGCCCTCTGCCTCCCTACAGAAAAGACTTGCCCAGGGGATGGAGAAACGCAGCTTCTGCTGGGGAAAGCCTCAGCCAGGGCTCAACTGGTGAAGCAAGCCTGGGGCCAGGGAGAGCCGAGAGGGTAGAGGTCCTGCAGGCAGCAGGACAGGCCAGGAAGGACGCTGCCGGCTCAGCTCGCCGCACATCAGAAGGACCCCACGGGCTTCTTCTTCTGGCTTTTTAATTATTCAAATGGAGTCGTTTTCCTGCTGAAGGCTGCAGCTCCGCCTGCCTTAGCAGCAGCAGCAGCACAGCGCTCGCAGGTTGCGTCCCAGTGTCCGGCACCGCCGCCACCACGGAGAGCCCAGCCTGTGCATGGTCTGAGCTGCCAGGGAACGGACGGAGGATTCACTGTCTCTCTCCAGGTTCTTGAGGGCTGTGACAGAAAGCAACAGAGCCGAGATGAACCCCCGCTGTGTGCAGAGACCCCCAGGCATCCCCTCCAGCCCGTGCTCCCTACTCACCCGTGCAGAGCCGGGAGATCTCTTCCTCGCTCCTCAGGGACCACGCGGCAAGCCCTAGGCACAGAGCTGGGTCAGAGCCCCTGCTCCCCAGCACGCTGGTGCCAGCGCAGCGGCGGGGGCTGGGGCCAGGCTGCCAAAAGAGGGACCGCGGGGCTGTGGCTCACCGATGAACCTCACGGCCTCCTCTCGCAAGCTGGGCTGAGCATCCTCCAGGTACTGCAGGCTCTGACACAGGTATTCGTCAACCCTGCTTCTGTCCTGCGCCAGCTGGAGAGAGCAGAAGGACATGGGCATGTGGCAGTCCCTCCTCCCAGCGCCTGCCATTCCCCTTCCCACACAGGCCATTGCCGTCTCCCAGCCAGGAGCTTTGTGGGGGGTCCCGAGACCCCCTCCCTCCCGCTGCAAGGCCCAGATGGGCCAGGGTCTCCAGATCCTGGGGCTTGTCCTCACCAAGCACTCTCCAATCCTCCGTGTCTGCTGTTGCTGCACCCGGGCTTTGAGCTTCTTCCAGCTGAGGAGCTCTGCTGCAGCCAGGAGGGCTTCTCTGGAGGCCTGCAGAACAGCAGAAGCTGGGAGATGGCACCACGGCCTGGGCAAGGAGACCTGGTGTCCCCCTCCTCTTGGCTTTGTTCCTGGCGTGATCCCATCCTTAGGAAGCTGGGACGTGCCCTGGCCCAAACGGCCGGGGGTCTCTTCCCTGCATCACGCTTAGCTTTGAAATCTGTACCTGGGCCACGCTGTCGACCTGGTCACTCATGTGGAAGAAGAGCGGGATGAGCAACGACCACACTGTGCTCTTCATCACCTTCTGCTCAATCCCCACCACTGACTGCAGGACGACTCGGAAGAGGCTGAGGGAAAGCTCTCGCAGCTGGCTGGACTCCTGGTGGGAAGGAAGAGAGGTGGACTTCAGAAAGACCGTTGGCATTGTCGTGGCTGAGGTGAGGGGAGATGCTCCGCAGTCAGATTCTGCAGCAGGGAGAAGCCGTCCTTGCAGGGCGCCCATCTGCGGGGCTCAGACTGCCCCATCAGCCTTACATGGTCAAAGAGGGGTGGGAGCTTCTTCTCCAGCAGCACAGCAATGGGGCCGGCCTCGTCCCTAGTCAGGTGGCCCAGCACGTTTCTGAAGAGCAGCAGCATCTTCATCGTGACATCGGGGTCATCATTCTCGAGCATCTCCGCGATGCGCGGCAGGAGGGCCTTCATTGTTCTTGCCTGTATCAAAGACAGAGATTCCCTTTGGCCAAGGCCAAGCCACCACCCCACCCACTGCCCCAGCCCTTGGCGCCCAACACGGCTCCCCTCGACGATGCTCTGCTCACCGAGTCACGTCTCTCTGACAGCTTGACGAGGACTCCGAGGAACAGAGAGAGAGTCACCAGGCTTGGATGTCTCTCATCGCTCTCAACCTGGGACTCATCAGCAACAGCCTCCAACTGGAGCTCGCTGGAGGCCGTCACCTGAAGCAAAGACAGCAGTGAGATACCATCAGAGGCTGCAGGGCTTACTGAGGGTGATCAAGGTCTCTGCTGGTAACTCACAACCAAGTGATGGCTACAGCTGGATGCCACAGAGGATTCAAGTTTGCAACGCAACTTGTGCTCAAGCCAGGCGAGGAACTGCTTGAAGATCCTATCCAAAGGCTGCTGAAGCAGCACCTCCCACACGGCCACGTTAACACTGCAAGGCAGAGTGTCAGCAGGGCTGCCTCGGCCACGGCAGCATGGCCTGGGTCAGCCACGCAGGACGTGGTGGGATGGAGGGCCCTGCTCATCGGGGAGCAAGCCCTCATGGCTTTTGGGGCCACTACCTCTGTGCTGGTGAAGAGACCTTCAGAAGGCTCGTGAGCATCGTGATGGGCCTCCGGTTGGCGAGCAGGAGAAGAAGTGACTCCATGCTTTGGCGGGCTGACTCCATGTTGATGTGTTCCAGGTTATCGTGGATGCATCTCGTGACCTTTGGCACCTGCAGGAGACACAGCTGAGGATGGTGCTGCCATTGGAGTGCAGCCACTTCCTCGGCTGCCCTTCCCATCCCTCTCTGCTGCCTTGAGGTGGCTTCAGGTGCCCGAGACAGCTGCTGGGTTTGGGAGGGAGGGAGGGAGAGGGAGGGAGGAGCAATGCCTGCCAGGGCTGAAGGGCAGGGCAATGCAGCCACAGCCCACTTACATCCGCCAGCCAGAAGTCAGGGTCCTCCTTCACCACCTCCAGCATGTTCCTTGCCTCCTTCTGGTCAAAGATGCTGGAGTCTCTCATCGCCTCAATGACCACCAGCACGATGTCTGTCCTCTCTCCAGGTCTCAGATAGGGTGCAAACCTCTAGGGGAGGAAGGCGGGGAGCGAGGACAAGTCACACCGAGTGCGACAGCCCTGGCGAGAGATGCCCAGCCGTGCTGGCTGCTGGGCACAGTGTGCTGGTTCTGCAGCGAACCAGGGCTTGCTGGTGGCCAGGAGGGCTGCAGCTGCTGCTGGGACACCGAGTGCAGCCCTGGCATGGTCCCTGCTCCAGGACAGCAGGAACCCTCTCACCAGGGACAGCGAGGCCACGTCAGCCCCATTCATTCTGGACACCTTTGCTCACACGAGTGCCCTGCCGACACCATGGAGAAGAGTCCCAGCAAGCGAGGAGCTCCTTACCCTGTTTATGAGGGCGGCTGCACACTGCGAGTAGTTGACTTCATCTTTGTAACGTAGCTGCGGTGCTTCATCCATTAGCACTGAGCAGCCTAAACAGCAGAACAAACACACAAGAGTCAATGAGACACGGCAGCTTTGCCGGCAACCTTACCAACCCCCCTCAGATCTGCCTGCAAGATGGCAGGACACGAGCGGTCGAGGAGATTTCTGGAGGGCATCAGGAAAAGCTTCTTGCTACAAGCACTGGTGGGAGCAGCCGGGGTGCTGCAGAGATCGATCTGCTCTTCACGAACAGGGAAGACATGGCTTTGGGGCATGGTGATCGATGGTGGCTTTGTCTGTGGGGACCATAAAACCGCGTGGTTCAAGATCCTGAAAGGAGGGAGGAAGGAGAGCAGCAGAGAACAGATGCTGGCCTTCAGGACAGCACTCAGCTTCTGCAGCAAACCGAGAGCTGGGATGCCGCGGGAAGCGGCTGTGAGGGCAAAGGAGGTCAGGAGGAGAAGCAGTCCCATCAGGAGGTGTCAGTGTGCCGAGGGATGAAGCCCACCCCAACTTGTCTTACTCTTTTGATTCTCCATGAATTGTTGGAGGAAACGAAGAGCATGTGAAGCTGGAAAGCTTGTCTGCTGACTGGGAGATAGGAAGAGGACGAGACATCCCAGCAGCCGTCCCAGCATCGGGATTTGGATGTCCCTGTAGCAGACAGGGCCGTAGGTGTCCCTTCCAACATGGTCCCAGGCCTGGGCGAGGGAGGCAGAAGAGCAGAAAGGGTGAGGGCGGGCAGCTGGTGCCAAAGGCCTGAAGCCCCGAGTGCCCAGGGCTGCATCCCTGGAGAGTCAGGGCTTTGCCGGGCCGTGCTGGCCGCGGCTGCCAAAGCTGGGCAGCAGCCCCCGCACGGGAAGAGCTGCCGGCTGCCAAAGCTGTGCAGGGAGATGGGGGAGGTGGCCTGGCTGGAGGGTGCCTGGCACCGTACCTCCACCGTGGGATTGCTGGACAGGAAACGGCTCAGGTACATAATCCTCTGCAGGGCCCTCTCCTGCACAGCCATGTTGTCTGAGGTGGCGAAATCCAAGAGCATCTGGGAAGAGAGAAGGTGCTGGTGAGCCCTGGGAGCAGACACGCGCGGCAGCAGAAGCAACCCTGCTCAGTCCACCAAGGCTTCCTCTCATCTTCTCGAGCAAATCCTGTGGTGGGGTTCCTGCCCCTCGGGTCACCCCCTTCCCCAAGGGTGAGCAACTGCCCCTGTGAAGCCCACGCTTTGCCCGTGCCAGACCTGAAAGATACTCTGCAGCCCCTCGCTGACCCTGGAGGCAGGATAGCTGAGCACCACGCTCTCTAGCATGTCGTCCATGGCCATCAGAGTCTGCAAAGAAGACAAAGGGTTGTGGCAGCCATTCCCATGGTCTCTCTCCCCCCCGGGAGACTGACCTGACCTCCCGGCACCAAGGGAGGACTCCTGCCCTGCCTTGCGCTGCCCGGGAGAGATGCAGGGGCAGATTGTCTGCTGCGGGCAGGGCAGCCTGCGGCACGGGATGTGCGCGGGCACAGCAGAAGGGGACGAAGGGATGAGGGTGGGGAAGCCAAGCGCAGCCCCCGCCCTGCCTTGGCTCTCCGGTCAGATCAAGACCAGGGAGCAGCCCAGAGGGACTGGGGGCTCCTGTAGCTCACCCAGCCCTTACCGAGTAGTAGGCAGAAAGGTGCCCGATTTGTAATTGTTGTCTTGGAGGAAGCCAGAAGGCGCTCCTGAAGCAGGCTGCTAGGAGGCTTCTCTCTTTGTCCTCCATCACACTCCGCAATGAGCTACAAGAGAGAGGGGGGCCAGTGGGACACTGGTGCTGGGAGCGGTGCCTCGAGGCCTCGTGCAGGTGGAGGCAGAACTCTGGGGCAGGGTCCCCAAGAGGGACAGGCAGGTACCTCAATGCGACGATGGCATCCATGGCGAGCTGCCGCACTGATGTGCTCAGTTGGTCCCTGGGCTCCGCATCCAGCAGCATCTGTGGAGCACGACCAGGATTGGGATGTGGCAGCTGCCAGCACCCAGTGCCACCAGACACTCCCCCTGTCCAAGCGCTGTCCTCACAAGGTGCTGGGGGGCCTGGGCCCCTTCCCCGGAGCTGCCGGGTGTCCCCTCACCTCAATATTTTCTGCCAGCCTGAATCTGTGGCAGAAGATATCCAGGCCCTCCAACAAGCCAGTCACCCGTGCGCTTTTGAACAGCAGGCAGATGTTATTGAGAAACATCATCTTCTGGTCCGCATCCTGGCAGCCGGGGGACAGAGAGACAAACAGGGAGCGTGAGAAGGGACACACAGCCATGGACAGAAGATGCCAGCACAGCCACGTTGGAAGTGGCCACGGTTACCTCTTCTGGGCTGCTAACGAAGGCCACAATGAAGTCCACCAGTTCTCTCTCCTCTTGGTACACGGGTAACCAGCTCACATCTCCTAAAGGAGGAGAGCAGGGGGGCTGCAGAGAGGGTCCGGTGGCAGGAGAGCGCAGAGGCAGGAGCTCTGCCCTCCGTCCAGCCCCATGCCCGCTCCCCGGGCACAGTTGTCCCGTGCGTGTCAGGGCTGGAGGGTGTCCGGCAGACGGGCTGCGATGCTGGACCACGGCGCAGCATCACGGCCACCACCCGCAGGACCCCCGCTGCCAGCGTGCCGGGAAATGGTGATGCTGGAGTTGAGCACGGTGCGCTCGCTGGCCCCAGCCCTGCCCAGACCCACGGGGCCCCTCACTCACCAATCTGCAGTGGCTGGACCACGCACACCTCATCGGGCTGCGGCAGAGAGCTGCTCTCCTGGGGAGCCCCATCCTCCTCCCAGGCCACCCTGGGGCAGCTGGGGGGTCTCTCGGCCATCCTGCAGGAGGAACAAAAGGGGTAGGGATGAACAAGGGGGAAGCTTCAGCAAAAAGCCTCGGAGCCGCGGTGAAAGACGTGGGCTGCGCTCGGGGGCTCCTCGGCAGCTCCGGGCTCCTGCCCTGTCCCGTCGCCGTCCTGCCGGACACTGCGGGCTGGAGGCTGCAGCCGTGCTGACCACGTGCAGCGCAGTGGAATGTCAGCAAGTGAGGTCACAAAGGGCCCCAGTGTGACCCAGGCAGGGAGGGGCAGGGCATCCCCGGGGTTCTCGGGCACCTGGGTGCTCTCGGGGGGCCTCCAGCCCACCTCTGCCCTCGTGTCCCCTCGGGACCTCCCTGCTGCCCTCCCGGCTGTCCCAGAGCCCCATGCTCAGACACCCCGGCGTGCCCTAACGACGTCCCTTGCCTCTCGGCGCACTGCAGAGCCCTGCCCCTGCCCCTGCACAACGTTAAATGTGTCAGATTCACTCCAGCCCAGCAGAAATCCTGCTTTTGTGTCGCCTCAACTCTGCTCCTCCTCCCACCAAACAGGAGGAGCTCGTGCGGAGAAGAGCAAAAAAGATGGAACTTCTGCCGCTGAGTTTGCCCTTTTAGGATCTGGCAGCTCCCAGAGATGGAGATTCCTGTCTGGATGGTTTTCTTCTCGGGCGGCTTTGTGACCCCAACAGAGAACACCCTCTTACAATGACAGCTTTTCCACCACTCGGAAAATGCCTTCCAGCACTGGTCCACTCCGAAACCCTCCCGAGGCCTTCAGTGTACCCCAATGCCTTCTGCAGGACCTCAGCCCCCAAAGACACCGCACTGCACCGGGGGTTCGTCCCCCTGCTCTCTGCGGTACCGCGTCAGTCCCCTCAGCACGCCTCCATGGCTGTTTGTGATGCCCCAGAGCCTGCTGGTACTCGTCCAGCCTTCTGAGGAGCCCGCCAGGCCCCTGCGGACCCCTTGGGAGGCATTCCTGGTGAGCGAGGTGCTCCGATTGTCCTCTTGTCCCTCCAGGAGCCCAGTGGCTGCCCTCCAGCCCCCTCCAGACCTCTGTGCTCTGCTGGGAAACCCTCCGGAGCCCGTCACGGTGCAGGGAAGTGGCCGTGCAGCAACAGCAGACGCTGGGCCTGGCTGGGATGCCCGGAGACCCGCGGGGTGGCCGCAGCTGGGAGCACCCTTCCTGTGCCCTGTCCTGGCTGCGTGCTGGAGGGGACGGCAGGCCCCTGTGGCACAGCCCAGCTTCTGCTGCTGGGTCTGGGCTGAGCCGTGGGAGTGGGGAAGGATGGCTGCAGGGCCAGGAGACGCGGCTGCGACCCGAGGCCTTCGCGGGGCTATCGTTCAAAGCAGCGTCCCTGCACCCCGGGGTGCCGTGTGTGCAGAAGCACTCTGGGACTCAAGGCAAGGAGAACTTCTGCCCTGGCTCACGCGCAAGGATGTGCGAGCCCAGAGCGTGCTGGAGGCGGGCAGCTCTCAACATCGGGACCAACGATAACCTGCAAGCCTGGCAGAGAGTAAGCGCCTTTTGTTGCCGTGCGATGTCTCAGCAGGGGCTGCTTGGGCTAAAGCTTCTCTGCTCTCTTCTCCTCTGCTCTCCTTTCCTCTGGGTTTTGTAGGCCAGCAGAGCAGCTGGGGCTCTGGGACAAGGAGACCCTGGCTCAGTGGGTGCTGTGCTGCCACGGGCTGCTGGAAAGCGTCGGGCAGCTCTGCGGGCAATGCTGCTTCCTGCGGGGGCTGCCATTTCCCCTCTGCCCTCTGCCTCCCTACAGAAAGACTTGCCCAGGGGACGAAGAAGCGCGGCTTCTGCTGGGGAAAGCCTCAGCCAGGGCTCAACTGGTGAAGCAAGCCTCGGGCCAGGGAGAGACGAGAGGGTAGAGGTCCTGCAGGCAGCGGGACAGGCCAGGAAGGACGCTGCCGGCTCAGCTCGCCGCTCATCGGAAGGACCCCACGGGCTTCTTCTTCTGTCTTTATTATAACAGAGTCATTTTCCTGGCAAAAGCTGCACCTCCGCCTGCCTTAGCAGCAGCAGCAGCACAGCGCTCGCAGGTTGTGTCCCAGTGTCCGCCACCACGGCCTGCATGGTCTGAGGTTGAGGATGGTCTGAGCTGCCAGGGAATGGACGGAAGCATTGCTGTCTCTCTCTAGGTTCTTGAGGGCTGTGACAGAAAGCAACAGAGCCGAGATGAACCCCTGCTGTGTGCAGAGACCCCCAGGCATCCCCTTCAGCCCATGCTCCCTACTCACCCCTGCAGAGCCAGGAGATCTGCTGCTCGCTCCTCAGGTACCGTTCGGCAAGCCCTAGGCACAGAGCTGGGTCAGAGCCCCTGCTCCCCAGCACGCTGGTGCCAGCGCAGCGGCGGGGGCTGGGGCCAGGCTGCCAAAAGAGGGACCGCGGGGCTGTGGCTCACCGATGAACCTCACGGCCTCCTCTCGCAAGCTGGGCTGAGCATCCTCCAGGTACCGCAGGCTCTGCTGCAAGTATTCATCAGCCCTGCTTCTGTCCCGCGCCAGCTGGAGAGAGCAGAAGGACATGGGCATGTGGCAGTCCCTCCTCCCAGCGCCTGCCATTCCCCTTCCCGTCTCCCAGCCAGAGCCCTGTGGGGGGTCCCGAGACCCCCTCCCTCTTGTCACAAGGCCCAGATGGGCCAGAGTCTCCAGGTCCTGGGGCTTGTCCTCACCAAGAACTCTCTAATCCTCCATGTCTGCCGTGTCTGCACCCAGGCTTTGAGCTTCTTCCAGCCGAGGAGCTCTGCTGCAGCCAGGAGGGCTTCTCTGGAGGCCTGCAGAACAGCAGAAGCTGGGAGATGGCACCACGGCCTGGGAAAGGAGACCTGGCGTCCCCCTCCTCTTGGCTTTGTTCCTGGCGTGATCCCACCCTTAGGAAGCTGGGACGTGCCCTGGCCCAAACAGCCGGGGGTCTCTTCCCTGCATCACGCTTAGCTTTGAAATCTGTACCTGGGCCACGCTGTCGACCTGGTCGCTCATGTGGAAGAAGAGCGGGATGAGCAACGACCACACTGTGCTCTTCATCACCTTCTGCTCAATCCCCACCACTGACTGCAGGACGACTCGGAAGAGGCTGAGGGAAAGCTCTCGCAGCTGTCTGTACTCCTGGTGGGAAGGAAGAGAGGTGGACTTCAGAAAGACCGTTGGCATTGTCGTGGCTGAGGTGAGGGGAGATGCTCCGCAGTCAGATTCTGCAGCAGGGAGAAGCCGTCCTTGCAGGGCGCCCATCTGCGGGGCTCAGACTGCCCCATCAGCCTTACATGGTCAAAGAGGGGTGGGAGCTTCTTCTCCAGCAGCACAGCAATGGGTATGGCATTGTTCCAGGTTATGTGATCCAGCACGTTTCTGAAGAGCTCCAAGACCTTCATCGTGACTTCGGGGTCATCATGCTCGAGCACCTCCACGATGCGTGGCAGGAGGGCCTTCATTGCTCTTGCCTGTATCAAAGACAGAGATTCCCTTTGGCCAAGGCCAAGCCACCACCCCACCCACTGCCCCGGCCCTTGTCGGCCAACAGTGGCTCCCCTCGAAGATGCTCTGCTTACCAAGTCACATCTCTCTGACAACCTGACGAGGTCTCTGAGGAACAGAGAGAGTGTCATCAGGTTTGTATGACTCTCATCACTCTCAGCCTGGGACTCATCAGCAACAGCCTCCAACTGGAGCTCCCTGGGGTCTGTCACCTGAAGCAAAGACAGCAGTGAGATACCATCAGAGGCTGCAGGGCTTACTGAGGGTGATCAAGGTCTCTGCTGGTAACTCACAACCAAGTGATGGCTACTGGTCTCTGTCCTGGAGACAAGCCTGCAACGCAACTTGTGCTGGAGCCAGGTGTCAAATTGCTTGAAGATCCTATCCAAAGGCTGCTGAAGCAGCACCTCCCACACGGCCACGTTAACACTGCAAGGCAGAGTGTCAGCAGGGCTGCCTCGGCCACGGCAGCATGGCCTGGGTCAGCCACGCAGGACGTGGTGGGATGGAGGGCCCTGCTCATCGGGGAGCAAGCCCTCATGGCTTTTGGGGCCACTACCTCTGTGCTGGTGAAGAGACCTTCAGAAGGCTCGTGAGCATCGTGATGGGCCTCCGGTTGGCGAGCAGGAGAAGAAGTGACTCCATGCTTTGGCGTGCTGACTCCATGTTGATGTGTTCCAGGTTATCGTGGATGCATCTCGTGACCTTTGGCACCTGCAGGAGACACAGCTGAGGATGGTGCTGCCACTGGAGTGCAGCCACTTCCTCGGCTGCCCTTCCCATCCCTCTCTGCTGCCTTGAGGTGGCTTCAGGTGCCCGAGACAGCTGCTGGGTTTGGGAGGGAGGGAGGGAGAGGGAGGGAGGAGCAATGCCTGCCAGGGCTGAAGGGCAGGGCAATGCAGCCACAGCCCACTTACATCCGCCAGCCAGAAGTCAGGGTCCTCCTTCACCACCTCCAGCATGTTCCTTGCCTCCTTCTGGTCAAAGATGCTGGAGTCTCTCATCGCCTCAATGACCACCAGCACGATGTCTGTCCTCTCTCCAGGTCTCAGATAGGGTGCAAACCTCTAGGGGAGGAAGGCGGGGAGCGAGGACAAGTCACACCGAGTGCGACAGCCCTGGCGAGAGATGCCCGGCCGTGCTGGCTGCTGGGCACAGTGTACTGGTCCTGCAGCAAACCAGGGCTTGCTGGTGGCCAGGAGGGCTGCAGCTGCTGCTGGGACACCGAGTGCAGCCCTGGCATGGTCCCTGCTTGGGGACAGCAGGAACCCTCTCACCAGGGACAGCGAGGCCACATCAGCCCCATTCATTCTGGATGCCTTTGCTCACACGAGTGCCCTGCCGACACCACGGAGAAGAGTCCCAGCAAGCGAGGAGCTCCTTACCCTGTTTATGAGGGCGGCTGCACACTGTGAGTAGTTGACTTCATCTTTGTAACGTAGCTGCGGTGCTTCATCCATTAGCAGTGAGCGGCCTAAACAGCGGGGCAAACACATAAGAGTCAATGAGACACGGCAGCTTTGCCGGCAACCTTACCAACCCCCCTCAGATCTGCCTGCAAGATGGCAGGACACGAGCGGTCGAGGAGATTTCTGGAGGGCATCAGGAAAAGCTTCTCGCTACAAGCACTGGTGGGAGCGGCCGGGGTGCTGCAGAGATCGATCTGCTCTTCACGAACAGGGAAGACATGGCTTTGGGGCATGGTGATCAATGGTGGCTTTGTCTGTGGGGACCATAAAACCGTGTGGTTCAAGATCCTGAAAGGAGGGAGGAAGGAGAGCAGCAGAGAACAGATGCTGGCCTTCAGGAGAACACTCAGCTTCTGCAGCAAACCGAGAGCTGGGATGCTGCGGGAAGCGGCTGTGAGGGGTGAAGGAGGGCAGAGGAGAACCAGATCCATCAGGAGACATCTCCGTGCGGAGATATGGAGCCCCAAATTGTCTTACTGGCTTGATTCCTCATGAATTGCTGGAGGAAACGAAGAGCGTGTGAAGCCAGAATGGCTGTGGCTTTGCTGGAAGACTGGAAGAGGATGAGACATCCCAGCAGCCTTCCCAGGACCAGGAGGTGGATGTTTCTGTAGCAGACGAGCCTGTCCATGTACGTTCCAACGTGGTCCCAGGCCTGGGCGAGACAGGAAGAACAGCAGAAAGGGTCAGGGTGGGCAGCTGGTACAAAGCCCTGAAGCCCCAAAGCCCTGAGCATCGCTGCTCCGCTGTGCAGGGAGATGGGGGAGGTGGCCTGGCTGGAGGGTGCCTGGCACCGTACCTCCACCGTGGGTTTGTAGGCCAAAAAATGGCTCAGGAGGGTAATCCTCTCCAGGGCCCTCTCCTGCACAGCCACGTTATCTGAGGTGGCAAAATCCAAGAGCATCTGGGAAGAGAGAAGGTGCTGGTGAGCCCTGGGAGCAGACACGCGCGGCAGCAGAAGCAGCCCTGCTCAGTCCACCAAGGCTTCCTCTCATCTTCTCGAGCAAAGCCTGTGGTGGGGTTCCTGCCCCTCGGGTCACCCCCTTCCCCCAGGGTGAGCAACAGCCCCTGTGAAGCCCACGTTTTGCCCGTGCCAGACCTGAAAGATACTCTGTAGCCTCTTACTGACCCTGGAGGCAGGATAGCTGAGCAACACCTTGTGTAGCATGTCGTCCATGGCTGACAGAGTCTGCAAGGAAGACAAAGGGCTGTGGCAGCCATTCCCATGGTCCCTTTCCCTAACAGGAGACTGACCTGACCTCCCGGCACCAAGGGAGGACTCCTGCTCTGCCTTGCGCTGCCCGGGAGAGACGCAGGGGCAGATTGTCTGCTGCGGGCAGAGCCCACGGGAAGGGGACGAAGGGATGAGGATGGGGAAGCCAAGCGCAGCCCCCGCCCTGCCTCGGGTCTCCGGTCACATCCAGACCAGGGAGCAGCCCAGAGGGACTGGGGGCTCCTGTAGCTCACCCAGCCCTTACCGAGTAGTAGGCGGAAAGGTGCCGGGCTTCTAATTGTTCTCTTGGAGGAAGCCAGAAGACGCTCCTGAAGCAGGCTGCTAGGAGGCTTCTCTCTTTGTCCTCCATCACACTCTGCACTGTGCTGCAAAGAGAGAGGGGGGCCAGTGGGACACTGGTGCTGGGAGCGGTGCCTCGAGGCCTCGTGCAGAGGGACACGGACCTGTGGGGCAGGGTCCCCAAGAGGGACAGGCAGGTACCTTAGTTCAGCGATGGCATCCATGGCGAGCTGCCGCACTGATGTGTTCAGTTGGTCCCTGGGCTCCTCGTCCAGCAGCATCTGTGGAGCACGACTGGGATGGGACCTGGCAGATGCAGGCACCCAGTGCCAGCAGACCCTCACCCTGGCCCAAGCGCTGTCCTCACAGGGTGCTGGGGGGCCTGGGCCCCTTCCCCGGAGCTTCCAGGTGTCCCCTCACCTCAATACTCTCTGCCAGCCTGAATCTGTGGCAGAAGATATCCAGGCCCTCCAACAAGCCAGTGAGGTGCGCGGTTCTGAGCAGCAGGCAGATGCTGTTGAGAAACATCATCTTCTGATCCGCATCCTGGCAGCCAGGGCACAGAGAGACAAACAGGGAGCATGAGAAGGGACACACGGCCACGGACAGAAGATGCCGGAACAGCCGCGTTGGAAATGGCCACAGTTACCCTTTCTTGGCTGCTCCGAAAGCCTACAATGAAGTCCACCGCTACTCTCTCCTCTTCATACACCAGTAGCCAGCTCACATCTACTAAAGGAGGAGAGCAGGGGTGCTGCAGAGAGGGTGTGGTGGCAGGAGAGTGCAGAGGCAGGAGCTCTGCCCTCCGTCCAGCCCCATGCCCCCTCCCCGGGCACAGCTGTCCCGTGCGTGTCAGGGCTGGAGGGTGCCCGGCAGACGGGCTGCGATGCTGGAGCACGGCGCAGCGGGGAAAGCCCCCAGTGCAGCGGGCTGAGGAGCTGGCTTGCAGCCGGGCAGGAAAAGTCCCCGCGTCCCACAGCACGGCCCTGGAGCACGAGCTGGGTCCCTCTGCTCTCTCCCTCCTTGGGAGCCGGCACTCAGGCAGCATCACGGCCACCACCCGTGGGACCCCCGCTGCCAGCGTGCCGGGAAATGGCGATGCCGGCGTTGAGCACGGTGCGCTCGCTGGCCCCAGCCCTGCCCAGACCCATGGGGCCCCTCACTCACCAATCTGCAGTGGCTGGACCACGCACACCTCATTGGGCTGCGGCAGAGAGCTGCTCTCCTGGGGAGCCCCATCCTCCTGCCAGGCCACCCCGGGGCAGCTGGGGGATCTCTCGGCCATCCTGCGGGACGGACGAAAGGGATAGGGATGGACAAGGGGGAAGCTTCGGCAAAAAGCCTCGGTGCCGCGGGGAAAGACGTGGGCTGCGCTCGGGGGCTCCTCGCCAGCTGCGGGCTCCTGCCCTGTCCCGTCGCCGTCCTGCCGGACACTGCGGGCTGGAGGCTGCAGCCGTGCTGACCACGTGCAGCGCAGTGGGGTGTCAGCAAAGAGGTCACAAAGGGCCCCAGTGTGACCCAGGCAGGGAGGGGCAGGGCGTCCCCGGGGCTCTCGGGCACCTGGGTGCTCTCGGGGGGCCTCCAGCCCCCCTCTGCCCTTCTGTCCCCTCGGGACCTCCCTGCTGCCCTCCCGGCTGTCCCAGAGCCCCATGCTCAGACACCCCGGCATGCCCCCACGACGTCCCTTGCCTCTCGGCGCACTGCAGAGCCCTGCCCCTGCCCCTCGACGGCGTTAAATGTGTCAGATTCACTCCAGCCCAGCAGAAATCCTGCTTTTGTGTCGCCTCAACTCTGCTGCTCCTCCCACCAAACAGGAGGAGCTCGTGCGGATAAGAGGAAAAAGAAAATGGAACTTCTGCCGCTGAGTTTGCCTGGTGAGCGAGGTGCTCCGATTGTCCTCTTGTCCCTCCAGGAGCCCGGCGGCTGCCCTCCAGCCCCCTCCAGACCTCTGTGCTCTGCTGGAAAACCCTCCGGAGCTCGTCACGGTGCAGGGAAGAGGCTGTGCAGCAACAGCAGACGCTGGGCCTGGCTGGGATGCCCGGAGACCTGCGGGGTTGCCGCAGCTGGGAGCACCCTTCCTGTGCCCTGTCCTGGCTGCGTGCTGGAGGGGACGGCAGGCCCCTGTGGCACAGCCCAGCTTCTGCTGCTGGGTCTAGGCTGAGCTGTGGGAGTGGGGAAGGATGGCTGCAGGGCCAGGAGACGCAGCTGCGACCCGAGGCCTTCGCGGGGCTGTCGTTCAAAGCAGCGTCCCTGCACCCCGGGGTGCCGTGTGTGTGGAAGCACTCTGGGACTCAAGGCAAGGAGAACTTCTGCCCTGGCTCATGCGCAAGGATGTGCGAGCCCAGAGCGTGCTGGAGGCGGGCAGCTCTCAGCATCGGGACCAACGATAACCTGCAAGCTTGGCAGAGAGCGGGCGCCTTTTCTTGCCATGCGATGTCTCAGCAGGGGCTGCTTGGGCTCAAGCTCCTCTGCTCTCTTCTCCTCTTCCCTCCTTTCCTCTGGGTGTCACAGAATCCCAGAATCCCAGCGTGGTTGGGCTTGGCAGGGACCTCTGTGGTCAGCCAGCCCAACCCCCTGCCCAAGCAGGGTCACCCAGAGCAGGCTGCACAGCATCGTGTCCAGGTTGGTCTTGAATATCTCCAGAGAAGGAGACTCCACAGCCTCCCTGGGAAGTCTGGGCCAAGGCTCCATCACCCTCAGAGGAAAGAAGTTCTTCCTCCTCTTCAGCTGGAGCTTCCCTTGCTTCAGTTTGTGCCCGTTGCCCCTTGTCCTGTCGCTGGGCACCACTGAAAAGAGTCTGGCCCCGTCCTCCTGACACCCACCCTGCAGATATTGATCAGCACTTCTAAGGTCCCCTCTCAGCCTTCTCTTCTTCAGGCTGAACAAGCCCAGCTCCCTCAACCTCTCCTCGTAGGAGAGATGCTCCAGTCCCCTCACCATCCTCGTAGCCCTCCGCTGGACTTTCCCCAGTAGCTCCTCATTTTTCTTGAGCTGGGGAGCCCAGAACTGGACACAGGACTCCAGATGGGGCCTCACTAGGGCAGAGTAGAGGGGGAGGAGAACCTCCCTCGACCTGCTGGCTTCACTCCTCTTAATGCACCCCAGGATCCCATTGGCCTTCTTGGCAGCCAGGGCACACTGCTGGCTCATGGTCACCCTCTCGTCCCCCAGCACTCCCAGTCCCTCTCCACAGAGCTGCTCCCAGCAGGTCAGCCCCAGCCTTTACTGGTGCCTGGGGTTGTTCCTCCCCAGGTGCAGGACCCTGCACTTGCAGGTTGAACTCCATCAGGTTCCTCTGCGCCCAACCCTCCAGCCTGTCCAGGTCTCGCGGGATCCAGCACAGCGTTACTAGTGTATCCACCACTCCTCCCAGTTCTGTGCCATCAGCAAACTGTCTAAGGGTACGCTCTGAGTCTTCATCCAGGTCATTGATGAAGAAGGTTGTTCTGGGTTCGGCCAGGATAGTGTTAATTTTCACCGGAATCCACAAAGGGGCACATCCAGGCGGGCTGACCCAACCTGGCCAAATAGAGCAGGGTATTCCATACCATGTGCCGTCATGCTGAGTTCTGGTGGGGGGGAGCTGGGCGGCGGGAACTCTCTCACATCTCAGGAGCGTGCAGCGGTGGTCCAGGAGAGCGGCTCTCTCGATTGTGCGGTTTGTGTTGTGTTTTCTCCTTTTCTGTATCGTTGTTGTTATTGTTCCCTTTGTTTGCTGTTTTGTTAAACTGCCCTTATCCCGACCCACCAGTTTCTGCCTGTTTCTTTCCACTCTCCTCCGCATCCCGGGGGGGAGAGGGGCAGCTGCGTGGTGCTTTTGTTGCCGGCCGCAGCCAAACCATAACCTTAAATTTGGCACCCAACATGGGGGGGGGGATAATGGCAGGGTTGAGCAGCAGGTGTTGAAACAGCTTTCTTAAGTTTTGTTACACGCATTTATTTTGTTAGTTAAACAGTCACCGGCAAAAAATGTTTCTGTCTTTGATCATGTGGCTCTGGTATTTAAACCCGTACTTGCTTTATGTGTTCCCTGTGGTGCTGTTCATCATCGCGGGGAAAAGGGTCAGGATTACAATTTTCCTGTACTGTACAATATCGACTTATGACGTGATAACATCACTGTGCATGAAATGAGGCTTGTATTTGCATGCGGCACTGCAGTCATTTCCATACCTCGGATCCTATGTCTTAGAATTTGTTAATAATCGAACCCAGCCTGTGGGGAAAACCGGAGGGAATGCCTTCCCCCACTCTTTCACCCCCCTCTCTTCTTCAGGCTGGTCCTAACGGCTTTTGAGAATTTCGAGTACCCGTGGGATGCTCAGGCCAGCACTCTCCTTTTGTTCTGCCTCCTGAATGGGTTTCAAGTTCTGTTTAGGGTTAAACAAGTCGTTAAGAACATCATGCAGAGACCTGCCCCGGGGCTGGATAGCTGTGAGTGGCTGGGTGTGTGGGACAGCATGGGCAAGTACCTAGGGCAGTGGGCACCCCCGGTGTTTTTTAAACTTACCCCTGAACACGTGCAGGATCCCAACAAACTAGTAAAATATCTGCAAAAAGTGTGCTGCCACCCTGGGAACTCCAGAGAGACACAAATCACCGCCACGTGCTGGGGTCTGCCCCACGCCTACCGAGCTATGTTCAACCTGATTCAGTGCCCTAAAGGGGAAAGGGGGGAAAACGAAGCGGCAGGCACTGCGGCTGGCGCTGCCCCCCCAGCCGGCCCTGCAGCCCCTCCAGCCCAGCAGGCAGTCACAGCCCCCCCCGACTGGCACCACGGCTGCTGCAGCCACTGGCGTGGTCCCGGCTCCCCTGGCGGGCACGGCAGCTGCTGCAGCTCCAGCTCCAGCCGCAGGCACAGTGACTGAGCCCAATGACCAACCTGTGCCAGTAGCAGTCGCCCCTGTAAAACTAAAGAAAGACGCAAAGAGAGCAGATCGCTCTGGGAGGGATGACGATGAGCCAGGGTCATCACGGGAGATAGAGACAGAGATCATCACCCGGTCCCTGTCCCTGGGCGAGCTGCGAGACATGCGGAAAGATTTCAGCCGCCACCCAGGCGAGCACATTGCCACCTGGCTGCTGTGGTGCTGGGATAACGGGGCCAGCAGCTTGGAATTAAAGGGCAAGGAAGCCAAGCAGCTGGGATCCCTGGCCAGGGATGGGGGCACTGACAAGGCCATTGGGAAGAAGGAACAAGTCCTCAGCCTCTGGAGGAGACTTCTGTCAGGTGTGAGGGAGAGGTACCCCTTCAGTGACGACTTTGTATGCTGTCCTGGCAAGTGGACCAATATGGAAAGGGGTATTCAGTACTTGAGGGAATTAGCTGTGTGGGAGCTGGTTTTTAATGAACCAGATGATGAGCAGTTACCCACAGACCCAGATGAACTCCAGTGCTCACAATCCCTGTGGAGGAAGTTTATGCGGAGCGCACCCTCCTCATATGCCAGCTCACTGGCAGTAGTAAACTGGAAAGGTAAGGAGGCACCAAGAGTGAATGAGGTGGCTGTCAGACTCCGGCAATATGAGGAAAGTCTCTCTTCCTCCCTTGTCTCAGCTGTGGAGAAACTGGTCAAGCGACTCGAAAAGAATATGTCCTACTCCCCACCTGTACGGGCCAGTGTCTCAGCTGTTAGGGGCAAGCATTCCTCTGCTCAGGAGAGAGAATACAGAGGCTACACACCACGGGGCACCCTGTGGTTTTACCTGCGTGACCATGGAGAGGACATGAGGAAGTGTCTTCAACCACCCTGACATCAGCTGGGAAGACCATACAGCTAGGCAGGCGCAATCCAGGAGGTTCCTACAGAGCATCGATGATAACTTTCTGATGCAAGTGGTGGAGGAACCAACAAGGAAAGGCGCGCTGCTGGACCTTGTATTAACAAACAAGGAGGGGCTGGTGGAGGATGTGAAGGTCGGAGATAGACTTGGCTGCAGTGACCATGAAATGGTCGAGTTCAGGATCCTGCATGGAGGAAGCAGGGCGATAAGCAGGATCAAAACCTTGGACCTCAGGAGGGCTGACTTTGCCCTGTTCAAGGAGCTACTGGGAGGAATCCTGTGGGCCAGGGCTCTCGAAGGCAGGGGGGTCCATGAGTGCTGGTCGCTTTTTAAACAACACTTCTTCCATGCACAGGAGCAATGCATCCCCCTGAGAAAGAAATCGAGCAAAGGAGGCAGGAGACCTGCATGGTTAAACAAGGAGCTTCTAGCGGAGATCAGGCAGAAGAGAAAGGTCCATGGAATGTGGACAGAGGGGCAGGCCACTTGGGAAGAGTACAGGAACGTGGTCAGAGCGTGCAGGGATGCGACGAGGAAGGCCAAGGCCCACCTGGAATTGAAGCTGGCAAGGGATGTCAAAAACAACAAGAAGGGCTTCTTCAACTACATCAGCAGCAAAAGGAAGGCTAGGGACAACGTGGGGCCGCTGCTGAATGAGGCGGGTGTCCTGGTGACGCAGGATGCGGAGAAGGCAGAGCTACTGAATGCCTTCTTTGCTTCAGGCTTCAGTGCTAAGACTGGCCCTCAAGAATCCCAGGCCCCGGAGGTAAGAGAAGAAGCCTACAGAGAGGATGACATTCCCTTGGTCGAGAAGGACTGTGTGAGGGATCGCTTAAGCGATCTGGACATCCACAAATCCATGGGCCCCGATGGAATGCACCCACGAGTGCTGAGAGAGCTGGCGGATGTCATTGCTGAGCCACTCTCCATCATCTTTGAGAGGTCCTGGAGGACAGGAGAGGTGCCCGAGGACTGGAGAAAGGCCAATGTCACTCCAATCTTCAAAAAGGGCAAGAAGGAGGACCCAGGGAACTACAGGCCAGTCAGCCTCACCTCCATCCCGGGAAAGGTGATGGAGCAGCTCATCCTGGAGGTCATCATCAAGCAAGTGGAAGAAAAGAAGGTTATCAGGAGTAGTCAGCATGGATTCACCAAGGGGAAATCATGCCTGACCAATCTAATAGCTTTCTACGATGACATAACTGGCTGGGTAGATGAAGGGAGAGCCGTGGATGTTGTCTACCTGGACTTCAGCTAGGCTTTCGAAACTGTCTCCCATGATATCCTCCTAGGGAAGCTCAGGAAGTGTGGGCTGGATGAGTGGTCGGTGAGGTGGGTTGAGAACTGGCTGAATGGCAGAACTCAGAGGGTAGTCATCAGCGGCGCTGAGTCTAGTTGGAGGCTGGTAACTAGTGGTGTCCCTCAGGGGTCAGTACTGGGCCCAGTCTTGTTTAACTTCTTCATCAACGACCTGGATGAAGAGTTAGAATGTACCCTCAGCAAGTTTGCTGACGACACCAAACTGGGAGGTGTGGTAGATACACCAGAAGGCTGTGCTGCCATTCAGCATGACCTGGATAGGCTGGAGAGTTGGGCAGAGAGGAATCTGATGAGGTTCAACAAAGGCAAATGCAGGGTCCTGCACCTGGGGAGGAACAACCCCATGCATCAGTATAGGCTTGGGGTAGACGTGCTGGAGAGCAGCTCTGTGGAGAGGGACCTGGGTGTCCTGGTGGACAACAGGTTAACCATGAGCCAGCAGTGTGCCCTGGCTGCCAAGAAGGCCAATGGCATCCTGGGGTGCATCAAGAAGAGTGTGGCCAGCAGGTCGAGGGAGGTTCTCCTTCCCCTCTACACTGCCCTGGTGAGGCCTCATCTGGAGTACTCTGTCCAGTTCTGGGCTCCCCACTTCAAGAAAGATGAAGAGCTACTGGAGAGAGTCCAGCGGAGGGCTACGAGGATGGTGAGGGGACTGGAACATCTCCCTTACGAGGAGAGGTTGAGGGAGCTGGGCTTGTTCAGCCTGAAGAAGAGAAGGCTGTGAGGGGACCTTAGAAATGCTTATAAATATCTGCAGGGTGGGTGTCAGGAGGATGGGGCCAAGCTCTTTCCAGTGGTGCCCAGCGACAGGACAAGGGGCAACGGGCACAAACTGAGGCAAACTGTTCCGTCTGAACATGAGGAAAAACTTCTTTCCTCTGAGGGTGACAGAGCCCTGGCCCAGGCTGCCCAGGGAGGTTGTGGAGTCTCCTTCTCTGAAGATATTCAAGACCTGCCTGGACGCGGTCCTGTGCAGCCTGCTGTAGGCGACCCTGCTTCGGCAGGAGGGTTGGACTAGATGACCCACAGAGGTCCCTTCCAACCCCTACCATTCTGTGATTCTGTGAAGTGGGATGGAAAACCTACCTCAACCCTAGAGGCACGAGTGTGTGAGTTGCGAGGTAAAACAATCACCAAAGGGGATTCTGTTAGGAAAAATGCCGCTCCAGTTTCCCGCAGACAGCTCTCCAGGCCGGGCAGGCAGTTTGATCTTGATTCCGATCCTCTGGAAGGGACCTCCAAGTCATTCTTACAGCAGGTGAGCAACAAATTCTCTGACCAGGATTAGAGGGGCCCTGCCTCCAGCCAGGTGGAGGAAAGGGACAACCGCCTCTACTGGACAGTGTGGATTCGGTGGCCTGGCACGTCAGATCCACAAGAGTATAAAGCTCTAGTGGACACTGGTGCACAGTGTACTTTAATGCCATCAGAGTTCAAAGGGTCAGAGTCCATTTGCATTTCGGGAGTGACAGGGGGGTCCCAAGAGCTGAGTGTACTGGAGGCTGAAGTGAGCCTCACTGGGCAGGACTGGCAGAAGCACCCCATTGTAACTGGCCCCGAGGCTCCATGCATCCTTGGGATAGATTATCTTAGGAGAGGGTATTTCAAGGACCCAAGGGGGTATCAGTGGGCTTTTGGCATAGCTGCTGTGGAGACGGAATAAATTCAACAGCTGAGTCTCCTCTGGGAGTCCATTTTGCCTGGTCTCCCAGAGGATCCTTCTGTTGTGGGGTTGCTGAGGGTTGAAGAACAACAGGTGGCCATCGCGACCACAACGGTGCACCAGAGACAGTATCGTACCAACAGAGACTCCCTTCTCCCCATTCATCAGCTGATCCGCCAGCTGGAGAGTCAAGGAGTGATCAGCAAAACTCGCTCACCCTTGAATAGTCCCATATGGCCAGTGAGAAAATCTACTGGAGAGTGGAGACTGGCAATAGACTACCGTGGCCTGAATGAAGTCACACCACTTCATTCAGTGCTGCCGTGCCAGACATGCTAGAACTTCAGTATCAGCTGGAGTCAAAGGCAGCCAAGTGGTACGCTACAACTGACATCGCTGATGCATTCTTCTCCATCCCTTTGGCAGCAGAGTGCAGGCCACAGTTTGCTTTCACCTGGAGGGGCATCCAGTACACCTGGAATCGACTGCCCCAGGGGTGGAAACACAGTCCCACCATTTGCCATGGACTGATCCAGACTGCTCTGGAAAAGGGTGAAGCTCCAGAACATCTGCAGTACATTGATGACATCATTGTATGGGGTGACACAGCGGAGGAAGTTTTTGAGAAAGGGGAGAAAATAGTTCAGATCCTTCTGAAAGCCGGTTTCGCCATTAAACGAAGTAAAGGGACCTGCGCAAGAGATCCAGTTTTTGGGAATAAAATGGCAGGATGGGCGCCGTCAAATTCCAATGGATGTCATCAACAAAATAGCAGCTATGTCTCCACCAACCAGCAAAAAGGAAGCACAGGCCTTCCTGGGTGTTGTGGGTTTCTGGAGGATGCACATCCCAAATTACAGCCAGATTGTAAGTCCTCTGTACCACGTGACCCGGAAGAAGAATGATTTTGAACGGGGCCCTGAGCAACGACAGGCATTTGAACAGATTAAACGGGAGATAGTTCATGCCGTAGCCCTTGGTCCAGTCCGGTCAGGGCAAGATGTTAAAAACGTGCTCTACACCGCAGCCGGGGAGAATGGCCCAACCTGGAGTCTCGGGCAGAAAGCACCAGGGGAGACTCGAGGTCGACCCCTGGGGTTCTGGAGCCGGGGATACAAAGGATCCAAGGCCCGCTATACTCCCACTGAAAAAGAGATTCTGGCAGCACATGAAGGCGTACGAGCTGCTTCAGAAGTGGTGGGCACTGAAGCACAGCTCCTCCTAGCACCACGATCGCCGGTCCTGGGCTGGATGTTCAAAGGGAGGGTCCCCTCTACGCATCATGCCACCGATGCTACGTGGAGTAAGTGGGTCGCGCTGGTCACCCAGCGCGCCCGAATGGGAAACCCCAGTCGCCCAGGAATTCTGGAGGTAATCATGGACTGGCCAGAAGGCAAAGATTTTGGAGCATCGCCAGAGGAGGAGGTGACACGTGCTGAAGAGGCCCCACTGTATAACCAGCTACCAGAAGATAAGAAACAGTGTGCCCTGTTCACGGATGGGTCCTGTCGCATTGTGGGGAAGCAGCGGAGGTGGAAGGCTGCTGTATGGAGCCCTACACGACAAGTCGCGGAAACTGCCGAGGGAGAAGGCGAGTCCAGCCAGTTTGCAGAGGTGAAAGCCATCCAGCTGGCTTCAGACATTGCCAATCGAGAGAAGTGGCCAGTGCTCTATCTTTACACTGACTCTTGGATGGTGGCCAAGGCCTTGGGGTGTCCTCAGCAATGGAAGAAGAACAACTGGCAGCGCAGAGGCAAACCTATCTGGGCTGCCCCATTGTGGCAACATATTGCTGCCCGGCTGGAGCAGTTGGTTGTAAAAGTCCATCACGTGGACACCCACGTCCCTAAGAGTCGGGCCACTGAAGAACATCAAAACAACCACCAGGTGGATCAGGCTGCTAAGACTGAAGTGGCTTACGTGGATCTGGACTGGCAACATAAGGGTGAACTGTTTATAGCTCGGTGGGCCCATGACACTTCGGGCCACCAAGGAAGAGACGCGACATATAGATGGGCTTATGACCAATGGGTGGACTTGACCATGGACACCATCGCACAGGTTATCCATCAATGTGAAACATGCGCTGCAATCAAGCAAGCCAAGCGGGTAAAGCCTCAGTGGTATGGAGGACGATGGCTAAAATATAAATATGGGAGGCTTGGCAGATTGACTACATCACACTGCCACAACCCGCCAAGGCAAGCACTATGTGCTCACAATGGTGGAGGCCACCACCGGATGGCTGGAAACCTACCCTGTGCCCATGCCACTGCCCGAAATACCATCCTGGGCCTGGAAAAACAAGTCCTGTGGTGACACGGCACCCCCACCCCCGAAAGAATTGAATCGGACAACGGGACTCACTTTCGCAACAGCCTCATAGACACCTGGGCCAAAGAACACGGTATCGAGTGGGTGTATCACATCCCCTACCATCCACCAGCCTCTGGAAAGATCGACCAGTACAATGGGCTGCCAAAAACCACCTTGAGAGCAATGGGGGGTGGGACTTTCAAAAACTGGGATACCCATTTAGCAAAGGCCACCTGGTTGGTGAACACCAGGGGATGCACCAGCCAGGCTGGTCCTGCCCAGTCAAAACCTCAGCGCCCCGTGGAAGGGGATAAAGTCCCCGTAGTGCACATGCGGAACATGTTAGGGAAGACGGTTTGGGTTAGTCCTGCCTCGGGCAAAGGCAAGCCCGTTCCCGGGATTGCTTTTGCTCAAGGACCTGGGTGTACCTGGTGGGTAATGCGGAAGGATGGGGAAGTCCGATGTGTACCTCATGGGGATTTGATTTTGGGTGAGAATAGTCCATAAATAAATAAATTGTATAAAGTTAATTGTTAAATAACCCTGTCACTGTCTGTTATCATTGTTATAATTGTTATGTGTTGTACCAGTAGTAGCATAGTAAGAATCATCCAGATTAAAGAAGGATGGACTTTTTTGATGAAAACCCAGCAGAGCACAGCGATGATGGGACTGGACCTGGTTTTCAACAACTGGCACCCAGCAACTCCATCGAGATCGACGTCTCCAACCTGCAGACTGTGGGCACGGGCCGCACCAGATACATCAGCCGTGAGCTCCGGATGCAGCAAGTGACCGCCCATCACCACACATCACCTCTCCTGCCACGGAAGACCATTACGACAGATGGAGCCCGAAGTCATGGATTAAATGAACTCAACGGACACTTTGGAGTGATGATCCATAGACTAAGGGAATGATATCTGGAGACAGGAGAAGTGGTGGTGATCAACTGGACAATGGGGGACCTGGGAACAACGTAGATGGTATGGAATAAGGGGTGGATAATGTCCTGGGTTCAGCCAGGACAGGGTTAATTTTCACCGGACTCCAGGAAGGGGCACAGCCGGGTGGGCTGACCCAACCCCAGCCTGGCCAAACAGAGCTGGGTATTCCATACCATGTGCCGTCATGCTGGGTTCCGGTGGGGGGGGCGGCGTGGCGGGAACTCGCTCGCGGCTCGGGAGCGCGGGCGCCGGTCCTGTCCGGGAGAGCGGCTCAGTGGGTCGTGCGGTTCGTGTTGTGTTTTCTCCTTATCTGTATCGCTGTTGTACTGTTCCCTCTGTTTGCTGTTCTGTTCAACTGCCCTTATCCCGACTCACCAGTTTCTGCCTCTTTCTTTCCATTCTCCTCCGCACCCCAGCGGGGGGAGGGGCGGCCGCGTGTCTCTTTTGTTGCCGGCGGCAGCCGAAACCAAAACAATCCCCCAAGCCATTGCTCCTTCATCCCCCCCAAGCCACTGCTCCTTCACCCCCCCCAAGCCACTGCTCCTTCATCCCCCCCAAGTCACTGCTCCTTCACCCCCCCCAAGCCACTGCTCCTTCATCCCCCCCCAAGCCACTGCTCCTTCACCCCCCAAGCCACTGCTCCTTCACCCCCCAAACCACTGCTCCTTCACCCCCCCAAGCCACTGCTCCTTCATCCCCCCCAAGCCATGGCTCCTTCACCCCCCCCAAGCCACTGCTCCTTCACCCCCCCAAGCCACTGCTCCTTCATCCCCCCCAAGCCACTGCTCCTTCACCCCCCTCAAGCCACGGCTCCTTCACCCCCCAAGCCATTGCTCCTTCATCCCCCCCAAGCCACTGCTCCTTCACCCCCCAAGCCACTGCTCCTTCATCCCCCCCAAGCCACTGCTCCTTCACCCCCCCCAAGCCACTGCTCCTTCACCCCCCAAGCCATTCCCTTACTTATTGTTCTCTCCTCGGGATGTCCGCGGCTCCAGCCCAAGTTGCAGAAGAAACTCCAAGAACCCACATGCGATGCCATGGACCCCGTTAACCCATTCATCCCAGGGCTTCTCCTCTTCCTCCACCAGCCGGTTTGAGAACACATTCTATGTGTATTGCTAGAGGGGATTGTAAGAAATGTGAAACTATAACAAAAAGCCTTAATATTTTCTAGTTTTTAGTAGTCTTTAGTACTGTAACTTATATTTCTGCATGCCTAGTGATCTAACAATATAACTGTTGCACTAATCCCTGTTTTCTCATTAAGGAATGTAGTGGAAGGACATGGGCACAAGCTATCACTTAGTCGTTAGACAAAATAATTAAGTGAAACAAAAGTGGTCTTGATTCTCAGCAAATAATTGGGATAATTGTGGGATAAAAGAGACTCCTAAATAACTCTACTCCAGACAGCTCAGCCTTGGGAGGGCAAATGCGCCAAGCTACAGAGATCAGGAGGCACCAAGACAGCAACAAGACCGGAGCAAAACAACCTGAAGGACACGATATACGTGATGCTAGAACTGAGTCTGCGCAGAAACAAATGTCAATCAGTGAACAGCGTGATGAAGAGGATGGGCCTTCATCTTGGGACCCCCGAAGACCACCCAAAAGATAATAACAGACATGCGTGAAAGATATTTACATATGCTAATTAGTTCCTAGAAATATAATGAATATTTACATGTGTGATTGTATTTAACCTGAAGCAACAGGGTGTCTGGTGCGCACGTTTGGAGGAGAAATCCCCCGTGTGCCCGGCGCCGCAATAAAGAATCCCTGCTGAGCAGTGTGCGTTGTGCTGTGAGGTTTTTCCTACTGGATCTTCGAATCAATTTGGCACCCCAGATGGGACTCACTCTGTTCGGCTGCGGGACCCGGTAAGAACAGGACCCCCTTGGGCCCTCGGGAGCCTTTTCCCGAAGGGGTTCCTCGCCTTATCTGGATCACCGCGGGAACAGACAAGGACTATCCGTGAGTAAAGGTGTTCTTTTACTACTTTTTACTAAGCAACGGGGTTCGAGTCCCCTAAGTCGTAATTTAATTACGCAGGGAGAGTATACCGGGCTGCTAGCACCTTAGAGGTATACAGGGGTCTGAGTCCCCACTGGACATGGTCTTTACTGATATATGGATCGTTATTCTGGAAATTGCCTACGGTTCTGGCAATCGGTTCGGATTGCAGTAACTCCGGGTTAAAATTGTGTGACTGTGTGTGAGGCCTCTGTGTGAATGAGACATAGAAACAAGGGTGAGTGTGGAGTTTTGACCTGCGGTTCTGTTCTCCCGCGAGGGAAGCAGCCGGTAAAGAACAAAGCGTAAGAAAACAGCGAATGTTTATTTTAAAGTAATTATCCCATTGTTGTTATCGACGGAATACTACTAGTGATAATTATAATAGTTGTTTTGTTATAAGTGTCGTATAACGTTCTGGTGTAAAATCGTGGTTCAGTAATTATTTCTCTTAGCTTAAAGTATAGAATTTTGGTTAAGTAATTAGAGCTATCGGCGTTAGAAGGATTTGTTTAGGTTTGTTTGTTAGGGTTTGCTGTACATTGATCGGGGAACAAAGAGGTGGATGTGCTGCATAATGGGAAATTCACAGAGCAAAGAGATTCTGAAGAAGAGCCCCTTGGGCTGTATTTTGCAACATTGGAAGGAGATAGGGGGACCCCCGGGAGGTAGTGTGAATAAAAGGACGTTAGTTAAGTATTGTAATCAATGGTTGCCGTTACACAAGTTAGATGAGGAGGCAAAGTGGCCTGAGAATGGGACCCTGGATTATAATACTTTGCTACAGCTAGTGTTGTTCTTGAGAAGAGAAGGAAAATGGGATGAGGTCTCATATGCCGATATGTTTTTCACTTTGCAAAATCACCCTGAGTGGCAAAAAGAAAGTGGTATAAATCTAGCCCCGCAGGATCCCCTTGCGTTGGCATTGGAAAGGGGTAGAAAGAAAGAGCCGGGAAAACTTAAGCGGTGTTGTTCTGCGTGCAGCATAGGGCAAAGGTGTCTAAAAACAAAAGGGAATCGGAAGAAATTAGAGGAGCGTATGGAGGATTTTGTGTCACCCCCTCCTCTCCCTGATGCTGGGTCGGCTGCGGGAACCCCCGCCCGCGCAGACGGGGACGAGGCCTCTGATGAGGGCGGAGCGCCACCTAGCGGTCAAGTCCCATCACTGCTCGGACTCGTAGTAGGGTGGGACCCATCATCCAAGCCCCTTTAAGACAGGCGATGGGGCCGCAGGGGCCGACCCTCATAAGAACACCCTTCCAAATGGAAGTTATAGACAAATGGAGAGAAACTGTAAGGGAATCCAGGGAAGATCCTAGCGGGGTAGCCAAGAAATTTGAACGGATAGTTAAGAATTTGGATCCGGATTGGAAAGATGTGGATTTGATGTTAGAGGCAATGACAGAGACTGAGAAAGGAATTGTGTTAAAAACAGCAAGGGATCATGTGAGGGCACAAATTACTGCAGGTACTTTACAAGGGACTGAGGAACAACATGTTCCACTTAGAGACCCGGGGTGGGACCCTAATGATCACACCCAGTATCGACTGCTACAGCAACACCGTATTTGGGTTCAGTATGGGCTGGAACACGGGATCCCGAAAGCAGTAAACTGGTCAGCCTTGTATGAAGTAAAACAAGGTCCGACAGAAACTCTGACAGAATTCTTAGATAGATTATGAACAGCAGTGCGGAAATACACTACCATGGATCCGGCATCAGATGCAGCTAGACAGCAGCTAATATCTCTATTTATAGGACAGGCTGATAACAATATTAGAAAGAAGCTGCAGAGACTTAAAGAACCAGATGTAAGGAATTTAGAGAAACTAGTGGAAGAGGCGTGGCGAGTGTATCGTAACAGGGATGAGAACAGTAAGAGGAATTACGATCAAAGGAGACTAAAAAGCAATTAGTGCGCTCGTTGTAAGGGATTCGGACATTGGCAGAGGGAATGTCCACAGAAGAGAAAGGCACCCTGCCCCAGAATATGTGGTAGATACACCAGAAGGCTGTGCTGCCATTCAGCGTGACCTGGATAGGCTGGAAAGCTGGGCAGAGAGGAACCTGATGAGGTTCAACAAGGGCAAGGGCAGGGTCCTGCACCTGGGGAGGAACAACCTCATGCACCAGTACAGGCTTGGCGTAGACCTGCTGGAGAGCAGCTCTGTGGAGAGGGACCTGGGTGTCCTGGTGGACAACAGGTTAACCATGAGCCAGCAGTGTGCCCTGGCTGCCAAGAAAGCCAATGGGATCCTGGGGTGCATCAAGAAGAGTGTGGCCAGCAGGTCGAGGGAGGTTCTCCTTCCCCTCTACACTGCCCTGGTGAGGCCTCATCTGGAGTACTCTGTCCAGTTCTGGGCTCCTCACTTCAAGAAAGATGAAGAGCTACTGGAGAGAGTCCAGCGGAGGGCTACGAGGATGATGAGGGGACTGGAACATCTCCCCTACGAGGAGAGGCTGAGGGAACTGGGCTTGTTCAGCCTGAAGAAGAGAAGGCTGAGAGGGGACCTTAGAAATGCTTACAAATATCTGCAGGGTGGGTGTCAGGAGGATGGGGCCAAGCTCTTTTCAGTGGTGCCCAGCGACAGGACAAGGGGCAACGGGCACAAACTGAGGCACAGGAAGTTCCGTCTGAACATGAGGAGGAACTTCTTCCCTCTGAGGGTGACGGAGCCCTGGCCCAGGCTGCCCAGGGAGGTTGTGGAGTCTCCTTCTCTGGAGATATTCAAGACCTGCCTGGACAAGATCCTGTGCAGCCTGCTGTGGGTGACCCTGCTTCGGCAGGGGGTTGGACTAGATGACCCACACAGGTCCCTTCCAACCCCTACCATTCTGTGATTCTGTGATTCTGTGAGTAGTTGCTGACCTACAGGATACTGAATGACGGGGACCTGGGGAATCCACCCTAGCGGATCCCCTGGTTAACATCAAGCTAGGGAAACAGAATGTGGAATTTTTGGTAGACACTTGTGCGTCATTTTCTGTTTTAAATCAACAACTTTGCCTTTGGGTAAGGATTTTATAGCCGTTGTGGGCGCTACAGGCCAATCGGAAAAGGCAGATTTTCTAAAACCATTAAAGTACAAATTAAGTAAACACATTGGAATACACAGATTTTTGTACCTGCCTGGGGCCCCTAAGTCCCTTCTAGGATGAGACCTATTGGAACAACTGAATGCCACAATAATTTTCAGAAAGGGACAAATAAAATTTAAAATTGAGTTTACTAAATTAACCAAAATTCTGAGCCTGGCATTGATTCAAATTATAGAAAAAGGAGAAATACCTCAGGATATACTGGACCAAGCGTATGCACATGTATGGGCTTCGGGAACTCCAGGCAGAGCCAAAAATGCAGACCCAATAGAGATAAAATTGAAGCCTGGAGCTCGACCAGTTAAGATCAAACAATACCCCCTTAAGCTACAGGACCGAAGAGGAATTAAGAAAATAATTGATAGTTTTATAAATTTTGGATTGTTAATAGAATGTGAATCTGAATACAACACCCCCATTTTGCCAGTGAAAAAGTTGAACGGGAAAAGTTACAGGTTAGTACAAGATTTGAGGGCAATTAATAAAATCGTGGAAGATCTCTACCCAGTAGTAGCTAATCCCTATACCTTGTTGAATAAACTGGAAGATAGCCAGGGATGGTTTACCGTACTGGATTTAAAAGATGCCTTTTTCTGTTTACCTCTGGCCTCAAACAGTCAGAACCTATTCGCTTTTGAATGGGAAAATCCAGATTCTGGACGAAAAACCCAGTTAACCTGGACAGTGTTACCCCAAGGTTTCAAAAATAGCCCTACCATCTTTGGAAATCAGCTAGCTCGGGATCTCGAAAAATGGAATCCTCCGACACAAAAGGGGACTTTGTTACAATCTGTCAATGATCTCCTCATCGCTGCAGAAACAGAGGGGGATTGCAAAAAATGGACAGTGAGTCTTCTTAATTTTCTGGGACTTAATGGTTATCGAGTTTCTCAACAGAAAGCTCAGATGATTCAAGAACAAGTGACTTACCTTGGACTCAAAATCTCAAGAGGACAACGAGAACTGGGAAGAGAGAGGAAAGAAGCAATCTGCCGGACTCCAGAACCACAAACGGTAAAAGAATTAAGAGCCTTTTTAGGAATGACAGGATGGTGTAGACTATGGATATATAATTATGGACTAATGGTAAAGCCCTTGTATGAACTGTTGAAAAATAATGCCAGATACCTGATTTGGACCGGAGATGCAAAAAGGGCTTTTGAACAGTTAAAAAGGGAACTTATGAGAGCCCCGGCTCTTGGACTTCCAAATGTTCTAAAACCCTTTTGGCTACTTTCTCACGAGAGACAAGGCATTGCCCTGGGAGTGCTGGCTCAACAGCTGGGGCTGCACAAGAGAGCAGTGGCAAATTTCTCCAAGCAATTGGATGAGGTAAGCAAAGGATGGCCTGGGTGTCTGCGAGCTGTTGCAGCAGTTGTCCTTAACATTCAAGAAGCTCCTAAGTTCACTATGGGCCAGAAAATGACAGTTGTAGTCTCACACACAGTTTCTGCAGTATTGGAACAAAAGGGGGGCCATTGGCTCTCACCATCCCGATTCCTAAAGGACCAGGCTGTTTTGGTGGAACAAGATGATGTTAATATTGTGACAGCTAACATTGTAAATCCAGCATCTTTTCTTAGTAAAGATTCCACCACTATGGAACCCCTAACGCACGACTGCTTGGAGACTATTGAAACAGTCTGTTCCAGCAGAGCTGATTTAAAGGAGGAACCATTGGAAAGCACAGAGGACTCCTGGTTCACCGATGGCAGCAGCTTCATAAAAGACGGAGCTCGTAAAGCAGGGTATGCAGTAACCACCGCACACAAGGTAATCAAGGCAGAACCTTTACCTGCAGGTACGTCTGCTCAAAAGGCAGAGATAATCGCTTTAACCAGAGCCTTAGAATTGGCAAAAGGAAAGAAAATAAATATTTGGACAGACTCCAAATACGCCTTCGGGGTCGTCCATGCTCATGGAGCATTGTGGAAAGAACGAGGACTGCTCACAGCTCAAGGTAAACAGATCAAACATGCAAAAGAAATCTTACAGCTTTTGCAAGCTATAAATCTACCAGAACAAGTGGCAATAATGCATTGCAGAGGGAATCAAAAAGGTAACACTGAACAGGAACTGGGAAATAAACTAGCAGATCAAGAGGCTAAAAGGGCAGCAGAAAGAAGTTTTGTAAAAACCTTGGCACTGGTACCAGACGGTAAACTCGTAGATACAGAAATGGAATTTAAATATTCCAAAGAAGATATGAAATTAGTAAAAGATTTGGGAGTAAGTGAACAAGGTAAGATGTATTTAACACCAGATAATCGTATAGTTATACCTTCAGATCTATTATGGGAAGTAGTCAGAAAAGAACACAACAAAACTCACTGGGGAGCAGATGCACTATATAAAGATCTGAACAAGAGAACAGTAGGCAGAAACCTGTACACTACTGTAAAACAAGCAACCCAAATGTGTGAAATTTGTCTGAGAAATAATCCAAATACAACATGCAAAGTACACTTGGGGAAAATTGGAAAGGGGTATGCACTCTGGGAGCTGTAATCCCCAATATTACAATTACTGAGAAAATACATCAACAGGAGGGATGGATCAAGACTTTCTTTAGGCGAATTAAAAGGACCCCAAATACTCCCAATCCCATCGTAGAAAGGCCTACTAGCTTTCACAGCTTTGTTAGGTGGTTCCTTCCATGGCTTGGAGTAAGTGAATTAGAAAAAGCCATCGTAAACATATCAGCAGTGATAGAAAACATCGAAAATAGAACCACAGATGCCATAAGTGCCCTGCAAACTGAAGTATCGAGCCTACCAAAGGTAGTGATCCAAAACAGAATGGCCCTTGATTTACTACTAGCCTCACAGGGTGGTGTCTGCACAGTCACAAACACAAGCTGCTGTGTGTATATAGACCAAAGTGGTAGAGTCTCGACGGATCTAGAGGAAATTTGGAAACAAACCAGAATATTACACGAAGTAGTTAAAGATGATACTTCCTACGGATTTGAGGAAATGGGGAATAAACTCACCTCATGGCTACCAAATTTATCCTGGTTAAAGAACCTATTTTTCCTAACTCTTGTGATAGTAGGTGTATGCGTTTTGGCCTGCATAACGATTCAATGCTGCAAGTGCTGTAATCGATTATGTTGGGAATGTAAGAATGGACTGATCTGATGATTACTAAGACTTTTTGATCTAAAAGAAGCAAAAGTCTTAAAAGAAAAGGGGGGAATGATAGAGGGGATTGTAAGAAATGTGAAACTATAACAAAAAGCCTTAATATTTTCTAGTTTTTAGTAGTCTTTAGTACTGTAACTTGTATTTCTGCATGCCTAGTGATCTAACAATATAACTGTTGCACTAATCCTGTTTTCTCATTAAGGAATGTAGTGGAAGGACATGGGCACAAGCTATCACTTAGTCGTTAGACAAAATAATTAAGTGAAACAAAAGTGTCTTGATTCTCAGCAAATAATTGGGATAATTGTGGGATAAAAGAGACTCCTAAATAACTCTGCTCCAGACAGCTCAGCCTTGGGACGGCAAATGCCCCAAGCTACAGAGATCAGGAGGCACCAAGAGGGCAACAAGACCAGAGCAAAACAACCTGAAGGACACGATATACGTGATGCTAGAACTGAGTCTGCGCAGAAACAAATGTCAATCAGTGAACAGCGTGATGAAGAGGATGGGCCTTCATCTTGGGACCCCCCGAAGACCACTCAAAGATACTAACAGACATGCGTGAAAGATATTTACATATGCTAATTAGTTCCTAGAAATATAATGAATATTTACATGTGTGATTGTATTTAACCTGAAGCAACAGGGTGTCTGGTGCGCACGTTTGGAGGAGAAATCCCCCGTGTGCCCGGCGCCGCAATAAAGAATCCCTGCTGAGCAGTGTGCGTTGTGCTGTGAGGTTTTTCCTACCGGATCTTTGAATCAGTATACGTTTATTACAGGGGGGATCCTCAAAGATGGGGGTGGGGGGACCCCAAAGCTGGGGGGGGACATGGGGGGGACCCCAAAGATTGGGGGGGGAGGTGGTCCTCAAAGATGGGGGTGGGGGGACCCCCCAAATGAGGGGGACGTGGGGGGGGCATGGGGGGATCCCAAAGATGGGGGGGACCCTAAAGATGGGGGGGGACATGGCGGGACCTCAAAGCTTGCGGGGGGACGGGGCAAAGGGAGACGAGACCCGACCCCGACCCCGACCCCGACCCCGACCCCGACCCCGACCCCGACCCCGACCCCAGGCTTCAGCGCCGCCATTTTGTTCCGGCGCAGACGCCGTGACGTCACACGCGCGACCGGAAAGGCGGTGCCCTCCGACTCCTCCCCTTTGGTCCCGCTTCTTTCTCCGCGGCCGCCGCCCGGGTTGGCCACGCCCCCCCGCGGCGCTTGGCCTCGCCCCCTTCCGCAGGCGCGGCGCCGCTTGGCCCCGCCCCCAGGCCCAGCCTCCCGGCGCTCCCGGACGCTCCGGTCCCGGGCGGGTCCCGCAGTCGCTCCCCGGCAGCCGTCGCCGCAGGGCCCGCAGGTAACGGGCCCTCCCCACCCCCCTCAGCGTCCCCGGGGCTTCCCCCCCTCCCCCACCCGCAACAGCGCCGTGACTCAGCCCCGGTCCCGCCCCCTGCCCGGAAACCCCACCCGGGGCCCGACCGGGCTGGTCCCCTCATCCCGGGGGGGTTCAGAAGGCCCGGGCGGGGGGGCGGTAGGACCCGGGGGGGTCCATAAGGCCTAGGGGTGGTCTTAGGACCCAGGGGGGATCCATAAGGCCGGGGAGGTCTTTAGGACCCAGGGGAGATCTGTAGCCTGGAGAGGGTCTGTAGGACCCGGGGGGGATCCATGGGGCCGGGGGGATGTCTGTAGGGCCCGGGGGGATCCATAAGGCCCGGGAGGGGGTCTTTAGGACCTAGGGGGGATCTATAGGGCTTGGAGGGGGTCTTTAGGGCCCAGGAGGGGTCTGTAGGACCCGGGGGATCCATAAGGCCCAGGGGGGGTCTGTAGGACCCGGGGGGATCCATAAGGTCCAGGGGGGGTCTGTAGGACCCAGGGGGGATCCATAAGGCCCGGGAGGGGGTCTTTAGGACCTAGGGGGGGATCTATAGGGCCTGGAGGGGGTCTTTAGGGCCCAGGAGGGGTCTGTAGGACCCGGGGGGGATCCATAAGGCCCGGGAGGGGGTCTTTAGGACCCAGGGGGGATCTATAGGGCCTGGAGGGGGTCTGTAGGAGCCGAGGTGGATCTGTAGGGCCTGGGGGGATCCATAATGCCCAGGGGGAGATCTAAAGGGAAGGGGGGTGTCTATAGGGCCCGGGGGGATCTATGGGGCCTGAGAGGAATAATCTATAGGTCCCGGGGGGGATCTATGGGGCATGGGGATGTCTGTAGGACCTGGGGGGATCCATAAGGCTCGGGGGGTTCTTTAGGACCCAGGGGGGATCCATAAGGCCCGGGGGGGGGGGGGGGGGGCAGGGGGTCTTTAGGACCCAGGGGGATCTGTGGGGCCTGGAGGGGGTCTGTAGGACCCGGGGGGGATCTGTGGGGCCGAGGGGGTGTCTATAGGACCCGGGGGGATCCATAAGTCCGGGGGGGGGGGGGGGTGTCTTTAGGACCCAGGGGGGATCTATAGGGCCCTGAGAGGGTCTTTAGGACCCAGTGGAGATCCATCAGGTTTGGGGGGGGGGGGGGGGCTATAGGGCCTGGGCGAATCCATAAGGCCGGGGGGGGTTGTAGGACCCAGGGGGGGATCTATAGGGCCTGGGGGGGGCGGTCTGTAAGGATGTATAGGGGCTGAGGGAATCTATAGGGCTGTGGGGGGGGTCTATAGGGCCCGGGGGGGATCCATGGGGGCTGACAGGATCTATAGGGGCTGGGAGAATCTATAGGGCTAGGGGGTGTCTATAGGGTTGGGGGGGTCCCTAGGACCCAGGGGGCTCCTGTGGGGCTATAGGGTGCCCTATGGGGTCTATAGGGGTCCTCAGCCACCCCCAGTGTTTGGGGGGGGGGGTCTGGTGGGTCCCGGGGGGGCCCTATGGGGAATGGGGGTCTGTAGGGGCTGGGGGGGTCCTGTAGGGGCTGGGGGGGGGTCTGTGGGGCCCGGGGGGGGGGGTCTGTAGGGGCTATAGGGCACGGAGGAGCCTGTAGCGCCCTGGGGCATCGCCTAACGCTGCTCTCTGTCTTCCAGCTGCTCCCAGTATCTTCCAGTGCTCCCAGTAAACCCGCGGTGCCCCCCCCAGCGCTCCCAGTAGCCCCCCCAGTGCTCCCAGTAACCCCCCCCAGCGCTCCCAGTACCCCCCCCAGCACTCCCAGTACCCCCCCCCCGGTGCTTGTGGTAGCCCCCCAGTGCTCCCGCAGCTCTCCCAGTAACCCTCCCAGTGCTCCCAGTTGCCCCCCCTTTGCGGGGCCATGTTCCTGGTGAAGGGGCTGCTGGGGGGCGGCGGGGCGGGGAGGGGCTCCCCGGGGGCATCGGCTCGGTGCTGGGGGGGCTCCTGAGCGGGGGGGGCGCGGGGGGGCGCGGGGGCGGCGGGGGGGGGGGGCCATGGGGGTCCTGGGGGGGGTCATCAGCGCCATCAGGTGAGGGGGGGGCACTGGGGGGACTTTGGGGGGCCACTGGGGGACGTGGGGGGGGCGCTGGTGGACGTGGGGGGGGCACTGGGGGACGGGGGGGGGGCACTGGGGGACTTTAGGGGGGCGCTGGGGGACGTGGGGGGGGCACTGGGGACGTGGGGGGGGCACTGGGGGACGTGGGGGGGTCACTGGGAATGTGGGGGTGGGGGGCACTGGGGACACTGGGGGGACTTTGGGGGGGCACTGGGGACGTGGAGGGGGGCACTGGGGACGTGGGGGTGGGGGGCACTGGGGACATTGGGGGGACTTGGGGGGGGCACTGGGGGACGTGGGGGGGGCACTGGGGGGACTGGGGGGACTGGGGGGCACTGGGGACGTGGGGGGGGGCACTGAGGGACATGGGGGGGACACTGGGGACACTGGGGGGACTTTGGGGGGGGCACTGGGGACGTGGGGGGACACTGGGGGACGTGGGGGGCACTGGGGACACTGGGGGGACTTTGGGGGGGCACTGGGGATGTGGGGGGACACTGGGAACGTGGGGGTGGGGGGCACTGGGGACACTGGGGGGACTTTGGGGGGGCACTGGGGACGTGGGGGGGTCACTGAGGGACGTGGAGGGGACACTGGGGACACTGGGGGGACTTTGGGGGGGCACTGGGGACGTGGGGGGGTCACTGAGGGACGTGGAGGGGACACTGGGGGGACTTTGGGGACTTTGGGGGGGCACTGGGGGACGTGGGGGGGGGCTACTGGGGACACTGGGGGGGACTTTGGGGGGGCACTGGGGACGTGGGGGGGGGCACTGGGGACAACTGGGGTGGGGGGGGGTGACGTGACCCCGGCTCGCTCTGACCCCCCCTGCCCCCCCCCGCCCCCCCCCAGCGAAGCAGCCGCCCAGTATAACCCCGAGCCCCGGTAAGTGACCTCCGTCCCCCGTCTCAGGGTGCCCCCCCCGGCTTGGGGCCCCCCCCCCCCCCGTGACACCCCCCCCCCCCCCGTGACACCCCCCTCCCTCCCCCGCAGCCCCCCCGCACCCACATCGCGGCCGTGGACGCCCACGAGAGCGAGGAGGTGCGGCAGTTCCGCAGGCTCTTCGGCCCAGCTGGCCGGAGAGGTGAGGGACCCCCCCGGGACCCCCCCCGCGACCCCCCCGAGCCCCCTCTGCCCCTGGGACCCCCCTGAGCCA